>NC_142010.1:20537998-20790498 GCF_049901735.1 Notechis scutatus | reverse complement strand
CATCCCTTTTCCTAGAATAAAATATTTTGATAAATATTTTTAAAAAGGCAGAATATTATATTTCCCTGGATGAGAAATGGAGAAACATGCTTTTGGAAAGCAGATCCCACATTTCTTAATAGTCCACAGCAGATGTCAGTACTTAAGAGATAAAGAGATAGATAGCTCTATTCATAAGCAAATACCCTCATCCAAAATCCAACAAAGGTAGGATTAGCTCTCAGCCACAATAGGAATTGCCCAACACCCCTTCATTGCATCACCCTCAGAAACCTCAACCAAACTTAGCTCAGACAAACACCTAGGATTTGTACTTTGACTATAGAGCTAGCTATGACCCCTACATAACCCCTACATGGCATCATGGGAGTCTGACAATGGCCAATAGAATACATGTTCTTGCACAGAAACAGGAAGCTCAAGTGCAAAGCTCAAGTACAAATCCCAAGAGATGGTTATAAAAACCCCTCACTCTCAACTCCGTGTGGTCAGTTGCCCAGAATCACACCTGCTTGATGGTTCTACTTCATCAATAAAGGGACCATATCCTCTGTTGGGATTTGAATTTGAGCTTGTATTCTGATAGGCTGTCAGACTCCCACGGGGCCATGCAGGGGCAACTGTGTAGGCTGTCCTGAGTCCCAGGCTTGGTTGAGCCTTGCAGGATGATGATGTGATGAGAGGGCTTTGGCCAATACCTATTATAGCTCTACCTGGAGATCTTTGTTATGTAAAATAGACTGGCCTAGGCCAGAGTAATGGCCCCTTAGCAAAGATGGGGGAGGGGGGACTGACTTTCTACTTCTGAGGTGAATTTCTGCTTCTGAGTTTCTACTCTTTTTAGGGGAAATATTCTGCCTTTTAATATTTCCTAGGATATTTCATTTTTCTAGGAGTAGGGTGGATGCTAATTTTCTACAGTTTGGAGCTATATTTAAATTATGAGCAGCCGATTTGGTCCTTTGGCTGATGGAACGGTCTGGTTTCTTATAAATTCATATGCTGGATCTAGAATCAGTTTCCCCTTAAATCCAAAACTCAGCACAAAATAAACTACTACATTTCCTTAGCAAGAATTAATGTACACATGGATGATGACGTTTAAATTCACTGCCACCAGGCAAAGTCGATGTTCCTTAAACGATCACCACCTTTGGCAGCACATCTTACCTTTTCTATAAACAAACATGCACTAAAATGAAATTGATCTCGGTCCAGCAGATGAATATATAAGAAACCAGACCATTCAAACAACCAATCAACAAGAGAACCAATCAGCTGCTCAGAATTTAAATATAGCTCCAAACACACAACCAACCAAAGGACCATCTGACCACACTGGCACACAAGAGTTGGGGCCCTTCCGGCTCTCCTTCGCTGTCCTGGCGGACTCCCCTCAGGGAAATGGCCCTTTGAGGCATTATTTATTTATTTATTTATTTATTTATTTATTTATGTCAATTGCTTACAAAATAATAGTTATGAATAACATAGTTATGAATACATGGATACATATAAGAAAAATAAAAAAATAAAAGAAACAATAGGACAGGGACGGTAGGCAAGTTGGTGTGCTTATGCACGCCCCCTACAGACCTCTTAGGAAAGGGGTGAGGTCAATAGTAGACAGTCTAAGGTTAAAGTTTTTGGGGTTTGGGGAAGAAACCACAGAGGCAGAGTCAGACATTGACCACTCTGTTGCTGAAGTGTATTTCCTGCAAACAACTTGGTGCAATAACCTTGAGTTTGTATCATAGTGTTCTCTTGTGTTGTTACGGTTGAAGCTGAGTATTCATTGACAGGTAGGACATTGCAATGTATGATTTATATATAGTATATAAAATCATACATTCTTTTTATATACTATACTTAGATCGGACCGAAGGTGGTGTAGTTCTAGTTTTCTAGGTCTAGAATTTTGAATCTGGTGGCATAAGGTATTCTGCAACGAGTAGAGGATTGGAGAACTCTTCTTGTGAAATATTTCTGGACTTTCTCAACTGTGTTAATATCAGATATGTAATGTGGGTTCCAGACTGATGAGCTGTATTTGAGTATTGGTCTAGCAAATGTTTTGTATGCTCTAGTTAGTAGTGTAATATTACCAGAGAAAAAGCTACGTAAGATTAGGTTAACAACTCTTAACGCCTTTTTGGCTATGTAGTTACAGTGGGCTCTAGCACTTAGGTCATTAGAGATGAGTACTCCAAGATCCTTGACAGAGTTTGGATCATCAACAAGGTCTGTATTTTATTTTTTTGATATATTTTTTTTGCCAATATGTAGGACAGAGCATTTATTTGTTGAGATTTGAAGTTGCCATTTGTTTGACCATTCTGATACATAGTCAAGGTCGTTTTGAAGGGTAGCAGTATTGTCTGTGGTATTGAATAGCTTCACATCATCAGCGAAAAGAATGCAGTTGCTCTTGATATGATCACAGAGGTCATTTATGTAGAGTATGAAAAGAGTTGGTCCTAGAACACTGCCTTGGGGGACACCACTGTTGACAGGTACAGAATTTGATAGGACGCTCCCAATTTTGACCATTTGTTGTCTGTTTCAAAGGAATGCTTCTAACCAGTTATGTAGGTGGCCAGAGATACCATAAGATTTTAGTTTTAGGAGTAGTTTGTCGTGTACCATCTCTTCTTGAAATCTCTTCTTGAAAGTCTCAAGTGATGGCACTCCCACAACTTCTGAGGGCAACTTCTGTTCCATTGGTTGATTGTTCTCACTGTCAGAAAGTTTCTCCTTATTTCCAGGTTAAATCTCTCCTTGGTCATTTCCATCCATTATTCCTTGTCTGGCCTACAGGCACTTTAGAAAATAGCTGGACCCCTTCCTCTCTGTGGCAGCCCCTCAAATATTGGGACATTGCTATCATGTCTCCCCTGGTCCTTCTCTTCACTAGACTAGCCAAGCCCAGTTCCTGTAACTGTTCTTCATATGTTTTAGTTTCCAGTCCCCTGATTATCCTGGTTGCTCCAATACTGCATCCAGTTTTGGTCACCACATTACAAAAAAGATGAGACTTTGGGAAAAGTACAAAGAAGATCAACTAAGATGATTAAAGGCATGGATACTAAAACATATGAAGAAGGGTTGCAGTATTCATATCTTTTAGTCTCCAAGCCTTTAATCATTTTAGTTGCTCTTCTTTGCACTTTTTCCAAACTCTCAATATCTTTTTTGTAATGTAACCAAAACTGGATGCAGTATTCCAGGTGTAGCCTTACTAAGGCTTTATGAAGTTGTACCAATACTTCACATGGTTTTGATTCTATGCCTCTGTTTATGCAACCAAGGATTGCATTAGCTTTTTGGGCTGCCACTGCACACATCTGGCTCATATTTAAGTGACCTTCTGCTAGCACTCCAAGATCCCTCTCAGAGTTACTATATTTGAGCCAGGTTTCACCTAATCTGTACTTGTATCTTTGGTTTCTCCTGCCTAAGGGTAAAGCCTTGCTTTTCTCCACATTAAATTTCATGTTGTTGGATAGGGCTCGTTGTTCAAGTCCGTCAGGATCCATTTTTGGATCCTGAGCTTGTCTTCTGGGGTGTTGGCTATTCCTGCCAGCTTAGTGTACTTTACAAATTTGATGACTTCCCCTTCTATTCCCTTATCTAAGTCATTTATGGAGAAATTGAAGAGTACTGGGCCTGAGACAGAATCCTGTGGCACCCCACTGCTCCTCTCCATGTAGATATAGTACCATTAAGGATGACTCGTTGAATTTGGCTTGTCAGCCATAGCTAGATTTCCCCCTTTGTTGCAGAAGAACACAGCATCTGCCCCACTTGCTATGATTTTGAATTTAAGCTGGATTAGATTTGGATAAGACACCAGCAAGAAATCCAAGCAGAACTATAGTTTCCTTTTCTAACTCAGGAAGGCTTCCACTAGATCAATAAGGAATTGTTCAAACTCTCTTCAGAGAATCTCTGATGTGAATGGGATTCCTAAATATTGATGGAGCTGGACCTCAGTCCAGTCACCCAATACACATCATGGTCTCAAATTTTCACATTCCTAAATGGGAATAGAGAGGCAGTTTGGTGTTGTTGTTGAGGCATCAGGCTAGAAACTGGGAGGCCATGAATTCTAGTCCTACTTTGGGCACAAAGCCAGCTGGATCATCTTGGGCCAGTCACTTTCTCTCATCACTAGAAAGGAGGCAATGGCAAACCACTTTTGGAAAACCACCTTAAAAGCTGCAGGTAGTTTCCCAGAATCGGACCCAACTTAATAAGAAGAAACAAGTGGGAGTAGCTCTCAAAGGCATAAAGTTCAAGAAAATGTTACCATAGAAAATGCAGAATGGTGGACGAATGCAGCATGGAAATAAGTGGAATTCTTTGATATGGCACAGTGTGGAAGAAAGGTGGCTGTTTGGTGAAGGGGTGGGATTCTACCTAGTTGGACTGGTTCTATAGAACCGGTTGTTATGATTCTGCGGAATTCGGAGAACCGGCAAATCGTGCCACTGGCTAGCCCCTCCCCGCCCAGTCACTCCTTACCTGGCATGCTCATCATCCAACTTCCTGCTTGTGCCTTTGCCTTTTGGTAAGTTGCTATTTTTCCTTTATTTTTCCCCCAACCATCAGCTGTTCTGACTATCAGCTGTGCCGGAAGATTTAGATTAGCTAGAAAGCAGGAAATCATTGGATTTCTTGCTTTCTAGCTAATCTAAAAGCAGCGTTGAACCTTCCTTAGGACTGAAGCTTCTATTTTTCATTGCAGACTCAGGTAGCAGATTGCAGAAAGGTAGATCTCTGAGTGAATCTGTGATTCTGGGAGCAACTCAATCTGCCTGCCTGCTTTGCCTGATTTTGGGTAAAAGTTGCTCCTTTTTATAAAAAAAAATCAATATATACTTACATGGTGTGTTGTGAGTTAATTTTGTGAGTTTGCTTGCAAGCATATTTTATGTGACAGACTCAGGCAGCAGATTGCAGAAAGGTAGATCTCTGAGTGAATCTATGATTCTGTGAGCAACTCAATCTGCCTGCCTGCTTTGCCTGATTTTGGGTAAAAGTTGCTCTCTTTTTTAATAAAAAATTCAATATTTACATAAATATCTACAATATTTACATACAAGGCATGCTCAGCCAGTCACATGAGCACCAAGGCACACCCACCAATTAGGCCACACCCACAGAATCAGTTGTTAAGAAATGTGAATCCCACACCTGGTTTGGTGTTTAAAGAAGAATATAAAACTTGTCAGCCCTGCCCCAACCAGGTTCTCCAAGCAAGCAAGACCCTCGACTCCATTAATGTCAAAAGGTATACTTTACTAAAAGCCAAGTGGAATACCGAATAGCAAAAGCCAGAACTTAAGCTCACGCACCAAAGCTTTCCCAATAACTTTTCCTCCTTTGTCCCTTCCCATTGCTGGTCATTCCCCCCCCCACCACCCACACCTAACCATATTCAAATAAATTGTTTTCAAAATGGTGACTTTCTAGCAGCAGCAGCCTTCTCCCAGGGCAACAGCCCTGAAGTTTTTCACCGCGAGGCACTTTAACCGAGAGGCACATTCTTTTCCTTTCCTGTAAGCATTCCCCCCTTGGTCCATTGTAGACTGGCAGTTAGCAAATGTGGAACTCAAGCGCATGATGGCAATTCTGAAATTTAATACAGGAATGTCTACTAAAATCTTCTCTGGACTTCTTCTGGGCCTCCAGTATCTTTTCTTGAATCAGGGTGACCGTATTCCAAGTGTGATCTCATCAGTTCAGTGTAAAACAGTACTATCATTTCCCATGATCTTGATGCTGACTCATATTTAAGCAGTGAACCATTAGGACAGGGGTGTCGAACTCGCGTCGTCACATCGTCACATGACCTATCGTGACTTTTTCCCCCTTCACTAAACCAGAGGTGGGGGTGGCCAGCATGTGACACATCCGGGCCCCAGACTGTGAGTTTGACACCCCTGCACTAGGACATCCCTCTCACAGTTACTACTGTGAGGCCAGGTACCTCCTATTAGGTAGGATGATCTGACATCTATTTTTGATGTTTGAGAGCCATGGCCTAATTTGTTCAATATTGTTGTCAGATGAATCAATGCAACGACAAACAGTAGTAGTGATAACTCTTTTTCAAAGATACCTCTATCAGGGTAGTAATTTAAGAACTGACAAGCTGTTGTAATGATGCAATGATGGGAATGAGTAAGCAAGGTTTGTAGCTGTTGTCCCTTTAAGAGCCTGTATAATAAGAAGAGGCCCTGTTAGGGCATCTCTCTCTCTTGTTGTGTGTTCTTCCCTGATGTAATTGCTGCTGGTTTGACTTCTGCCTGTAGTACGTGTATGTATAGTATATATTCTTTTGTAGATAAAACCATTATTTATTACAAACCTCTGCTTGCTGGTATTGCTCCTGGGTTGTCTCACATAGTAAAGCGGTGTGCACTCTGACAACCTCTCTTAATATTAAGCTCTCCCAAACTATCACCATTGACTAGCAGCTGTATCTTCTATTGTGCCATTAATGTTTCCATAAAGCTTCCGGTGTTTCTACAAACTCCTGTTATTTCTAGGCATTTGGTTATCTATTCAACAGATCCTACTGCTTCAAGCCACTTCTCACACTACATACATTTATAAAGTTTCACCCTGCTATGAGGTATAAAATGAATGATTGTTCACTCATGCACTTCTATACTTGCCACACATGGTTTCTCCCCAGTACGTATTTTCCCATAGGAATTATAGTTGTTTCAATTCTGAACAGCTTCCAGCATGTCATGCATGTACTGTACATGATTTCCCTTCTACGTGGATCCTTTGATGAAAAGGATACTTTCCACCCTGAAGCTCCATTAAGACTCCCTTAATTTACATTGTCTTTTTCTGGAAAGTAAGGTTTTCTGGAAAGTAAGGTTTTTCTTCAGAAACACTTTCCACATTCAGTGTATTGATATGTTTTCTTCCAGGTAAATAAATTTTTGGGAATAAGCAAAGAAGAGGCACCAAAGCACTTTTATATCCTTGAGACATTTACGTAGTTCCTCCAATGAGCAAATCCTTTTGCAAGAAAAAATAAGGGAAATATTTTAAACTAGTTCTATACCCATGCTTCGCTATGAAACTATGTCGTGGGTTTAGTTTTTGGGGAGGAAAATAAGGGGGGGAAAAAATTCTGTCCTTGCCTACCAGCATCCATCAGTATTCATCTGGCTAGTGTCCTCTCAGTCTGTGAGAGTTGAGGGCTGTTTGGAAACTGAAACAGTATTTGCTATGTGAGCAAGAAGGAGACAGCAAGGAGCCTGGGCGTGGCTTAGCTCAACTGTTCTGTACTAAAGCTGCTTGGTGCTGTGAAACTGAAACTCCTCTGCTTGTATTTTGCATTTTTTTTTTCAGGTGGAGAGGGGGAGTAGAACTCAGGATCAGAGCGTGTTAATAATAATATATATGAAATACTAATCCTTTCTTAGTGAGCACCTAGAAGCCAAGAGGAACATACGTGCCAAATTTCAAGTTTGTAGGCTTTACGGTTCTGGAGATTTTGTGATGATGCGTGAGTGGTATTTCGCAGATAGGTAGGTAGGTAGGTAGATAGATAGATAAATAGATAAAGCTGTTTCCACATTTGATACATTTAATGGCTTCTGTGAATTAATTTTCTACAGATATTACATGACTGATTCTAATTACTTTTCTACATTCAGCTCATTTATGTGGTTTCTCACCTGTATGTATCCTCCTATGGTAATTAAGACCACCGCTACTTCTATAGCAGTTTCCACACTCCATACATTTGTATGGTTTCTCTCCCGCGTGCATTCTTCTATGGCTATTAAGGGAACTGTTTTGACTAAAGCACTTTCCACACTCACCACACTGATAGGGCTTTTCACCTGTGTGGGTCCGCTTATGGGAACTAAGGTCACTGGTGGTCCTACAGCCCTTTCCACACACCGCACATTTATAGGGTTTTTCCCCAGTGTGGATCCTTTCATGGGAAGCAAGTTCTTGAGAATCACTGAAACTCTTTCCACATGCCGTGCATTTGTACGGTTTCTCCCCAGTGTGGATTCTGTAATGTACAATAAAAGATTTTTTTTGACTGAAGCTTTTCCCACATTCCTTGCATCCAAATGGTTTCTCTCCAGTGTGGGTCCATTTGTGGCGAACAAGGGCCCCTGAGTCGGTAAAGCATTTGCCACATTCGGAGCAACTATAGGGCTTTTCCCCTGTGTGGATTCTTTTATGGATATTAAGGTGACTTGTTTGATTGAAGCGCTTCCCACACTCGGTACACTGATACGGTTTCTCTCCGCTGTGGATACTACTATGGGAAGTTAGGTGGCTGGGTTTACGGAAGCTCTTTCCACACTCCAGGCATTTGTACGGTTTCTCTCCTGTGTGGGTCCGTTTGTGGGCATGAAGGCCACCAGAACTGGCAAAGCTTTTTCCACACTGCAGGCATTGAAAGGGCTTCTCCCCCGTGTGGATTCTGTTATGGGAAGTAAGGTTTGCAGAACAACGGAAGCTCTTTCCACACTCCATGCATTGAAATGGCTTTTCCCCCGTGTGGATCCTCTCGTGTGACTTAAGATGACCTTTTTGACTGAAGTTTTTTCCACAATGCAGACATTTATAAGGTTTCTCCCCTTTATGCATCTTATTATGTAAGGTTAGAGTGCAGCTTCTGCTAAAGCTTTTCCCACACTCCAGGCATTCATAGGGTTTCTCCCCTGTGTGGATCCTTTTATGCTGAGTAAGGGCACCTGGGGCTTTGAAGCATTTCCCACACTCTATGCATTTATACGGCTTCTCTCCGGTGTGGACCCTTTTATGTAAATTGAAGTTGCCATTTTGGGTGAAGCTCTTTCCACACACTGTGCAATGATACGGCTTTTCCCCTGTATGGATCCTATTGTGGAAAGTGAGGTGAGTTGCAGAGCGGAAGCTCTTCCCACATTCCAGGCATTTACATGAATTATTCCCAGTGGGGCTTTTTTTCCGGGAATTTGATTCCTTGCTCCGAGTAAACATTGTTCTACCCTCCTTGCATTGATACCATCTCTCCTCCCTGTGGATGTTTTGGTGGGAAATAAGAGCTGCACTGTTTCTGAAGCTCTTTCCGCAGGTGATGCATTGATGCTGCTTCCTCTCTTCATGGACCCTCTGATGTGAATTCTGGTGACTTTCCTGACTGGCGTTTTCTCCAAATTCCAGACATTGGTATGGATCCTTTGCTTTGGGAATGTTTTTATGGAACGTAAGGGGATGGCTTGTATAACAGTCACATAATCCCAATTCATCTCTGAGTATTTTTCCGCACCCTGGACATGTTGCTTTTGCTTGGGTATCATCATTGTGCAAGAAAATGCTGATATCTACATATGGGGAACTAGAATATTTCCCCAGCTCCTCCTTTAACTCCTTTTCTTCAGGCTTTTCCTTTTCACTCATTCTTTCCGCAACTTCCTTTTCGGCTGTTAGAAAAGGTGTTGCCATCTCTTGGGCAGCATGGACTATCTTCAATCCATCACCTACATGGAAAAGGAGAAAGGGGGGGAAAAGGAAAGTTGACACAAAATGAGGTGTGAAAGGGATTAAGCATCATTGTTGACTCTCTTATTTGAACATAGTAAAAGTCCCACCACTATCTTTGATTCATTTAGCCGTTTTTTGTAATTATTCTCTCTGCTTCCATCAGCTTGTGTTCAAAACATAGTATTATGCTGCATATCTAGTTGATATAAGATCTGCCCCAGGCTTCCCTCTTGCCCTCTGTGTGCTGCAGAATGCAACTCATTGTGATGACCCAGGGCGTGGCACAAAAAGTCACAAAAGTAGGTAAAGTCCCTTTAATTCCTCCAACTTGACCCCCAACGTCCAGTTATCATTGGCTGGAGAAAAAAACTCTCCCAAGAACAGTTTTGAAAGGGAAGAAATTTAGTCCAAACCAAAAGTACATATAAATTATAAATAAAAACCAACACAAACTACGCTGCAGCATTTAGCGAGACAGGGCAGGATAAGGAATTGCAGAATTCAAAAGATAACGAAACACATATAGTTGGGAGGACTCCAGAACCCAGATAGGACTTGACAAACAAAGATAATGCACGCGTTGCTTCCAGCAAGGTTCTATGTGGAAACACCCTCTTTATCCTGTTTTCCCAGCTGCAGCTAATGAAGGGAATCGGGGCCTTTTTCTCCCCTGTAACCCACGTTGCTCCCTTATCTGTTCCTCCCTGCATGCCCTAGGATAAAGAGGGGGTGGGCCTGGGTCTTTCTTTGAATGCCCAGCCAGACTGTGCCCTTCCCCAGTTTCCTCCCCAGCCACCGGAGCCACACTCCCACTCCCTGTCAGCTTTTCGACCTTCCCCTCAGAATCAGATTCCAACAGGGACATGACACTCATAATGCTGTGGGGAAATAATTTTGAATCTCGGGGTGGGGCCCCATCAGCTCTGCTGCTCCTTTCAGTTCAGTTCCAAGAATATGCGTGGGACTCTTGAAAGCTGACTTTTTTTTTTTCAAAATTGGATGATGAGAGAGGATCAGTTCACTGAATTTATATCTGAGAAAGTGGAAGTACTGATTTATGCCATGAGGTTTTGCCTTCTCTGTTGAGGAAACTTTCCCTTGAAAATACCAGTTTTCATTCTCCCCTAGCTATCCCAAAGGAAGGTATCCATGTAAATAATGGTGGTTGGGGGAGCCACCAGAATTGGAGGTCCCATCTCTGGAAAACGTGACTATCAAACGGTCCACCTTACTAGCAGTAACATCCTTGTGATAAACCCTGTGTACCACTGGGTCTCTTAAGTACCACCTTTATAAGCAGCTAGAACGTCTGCTATTTTCAGCTTGGCCCCTTGCTGGCATCCTGCCATCAAAGGCTAGAAAAAAGGAGTGGAACGTGGGGGGGGAGGGACAAAAAATGTGCAATCAATCTGGTTGGTGATAGGAAATAGGGAAGGGGGAAATGACAGCTGATGAAGAACAGAGAAGCTCCAAACTAATTTGTACCAGCACTCAAAGCCATGCACCCTGAGAAAGAATGTGGATTGCCCCCAAACATCTCAGCATTCTTAAAATACATAAGCAGATCCTTATTGGCTGAAGACAGACTGGTCGTGCGGGGAGGGCTGGGATGAGTATCTTTTGAGCAGGGGAAATTTAGTTCTAGCCTGACTCTAATGCAACCAACATCTTTTAGTAAAAGAACCTATCACTTCAATGAAATAGAGTCGAGGGCAGAGGTTAAAAAATCCCAGCAACTGGTTCGCTGCCCGGTTGCTGGGTGGGCAGGCCCATGTTGAGCGTGGCCTACAAGAATTTTCTGTTTCCAGCTTCCGGTGGGCCTCCAGAACTCGGGTAAGGCCGTTTTCGCCCTCCCAAGGGTCCGGAGGCTTCCCCCGGGCCTCTGGGAGGGTGAAAACAGCCTCCCCTGGGCCCTGGAGTCCCATCAGAAGCTAAAAACAGGCCCATTTTGCGACTTCTGGTTTTTCCGGGAGGGCCATTTTTGCCCTCCCAAAGGTCCAGAGGCTTCCCCTGGGCCACTGGGAGGGCGAAAACAGCTTCCCCCAGGCCTGTTTCTGGACTTCCGGAAGGCCCATTTCTCCCCTTCCCAGAACCTCCACACGAACCCTGCACTCACCTCCATCGAAAATGGGCCACGTGGAGACTTCTGGGAGGGGAGGGGTGGGCAGGGCCAGCCGGTCGGTTGAAATACCGGTTCGGTGAACCGGATGTAACTTTGTTTGCCTGAACTGGTCTGAACCGGTAGAATCCCACCCCTGGTCCGAGGGTATTTCTTTCCTAAGAGATTTGATTTAAGGAAGGTCTGACAGCAACAAAATGAAAACAACTCCTAAGGCTATCTACAAAGGGAAACAGACACAACCTGATTAAGATGAGAAACTGCATCGGAGGAGACCTCTCTCCTCCTTTTGGAGGCAGTGTGGGGGTTTAACCCACTTACAAGTCCACATAGAAATAAAAATGCAGTTAAAAACTCTCTCAACTGTACACAATGAACAGACTAGCATTCCATGATAGAAAGAGAGAGACTGCTCACTTCCAACATCTTTTCAAGCCAGAGGAAAGAAAATCCCTTACCGAAGGAAGCCATATTCTTTGTGTCTTCCACCATGACCTCTTGGTGCGGAGCTTTCTGCTCATAATCCAGTAGGGCCCACTCCTCCATGGAAGAAAAACACAGCTATATCCTTAAGAAGTACCAAATCCTGAAACAGAAAGAAAACATTCCATGAACATTTGTATTAGTGAAATATTCAATAAATTATATGCAAATTCATAATGAACAAAACAACCACCAAAATTTCTAACTGGGGCAAATAAGTATCTTCTTTGGAGAATCTTACCAAAGGAATAAACAACTTGCAAAACCTCTGGTTAAAAATACATCTCAGTTAATGCTTTACAGGAAGTCCTCGACTTACAGCAGTTCATTTAGTGACCGAACTTTGGTTTTTGACCATTTTTCGTTATTACAATTAATAACAGAACAGAATAACTAGTTGGAAGGGACCCTGGAGGTCTTCTAGTCTGACTCCATACCAGGGGTGTCAACTGGATTTCTTCAAGGGTTGGATCAGCATTGTAGTTCTCCTCTGGCCAGCCGGGGGGAGACATGGCCCACCACCACCCCATTTCTGGCCTGTGCCCTGTTTTGGCCAGCAGAGTACTGCAGGAGGCCGTCCAAGCTGAAAACAGGGCATGGGGGTGGACACGTGGCCCACACACACCTTGTGTTGGCTGCTAGAGGCCAGTCCTTTCCTATTTCCAGGCCAGCCCCACGGGCCAGATTTAAGTACTCCACTATGCCTCAATCATAAGACACCCCTGTTCTATACCATTTCATTTATAGCAGAACAGAATAACAGATTAATAGAGTTGCTAGGAACCTTGGAGGTCTTCTAACCCCCTCCTCAAACAGGAAACCCTATGTCATGCCCCTGGTGGAGACTGACTCTGAGGGAGAGGAGGAACAGCCAACAGGGAGTGGAAGTGTAGCTCCGGAGGTTGTGGAGGAGACTGGGGAAGGGCAGAGGCCAGCTGAGCAGTCAGAGGAGGACCCAGGCCCATTCCCTATCCATCCTAGGGCACGCAGGGAGGAGAGGATAAGGGAGAGATGGGGTCTACAAGGGAGGAGAGGGCCTTGATCCTCTTCATGGGCTACAGCTCTGATAACTGAATAAGAGTATGGACCTGCCTACTGGCGAACGCTGGAAAGAAAGCGTGTAAATATCTCTAGTTTATAATTTCTCTCTGAGTTTGGCGTCCTTCTCAGTGTGTGTTATCTGTGGACATCCTCCAGCCCTTATCTTGCCTGGTTTGTGTTGCTTTTTTCCTTCTTCGTGCAACTGTATGGGAGGTTTTTTTGTCTTCCGTCAAAGATATTCAGAGCTTGGAAGCAAATTGAAGGAATAAAAGGGGCTTCATCTGTTTTCTGTGACTGTGTTTGTTTTGTATCCCACCCTGGGTCATCACACCCTATACCATTTCAGACGAATGATTGTTTCTTCTCAAAAACCTCCAATGATGGAGCACCCAAAACTTCTGGTGGCAAGCTGTTCCACTGATCAATTTTTCCAACTGTCAGGAAATTTTTCCTTAGTTCTAGGTTGCTTTTCTCCTTGATAAGTTTCCACCCATTGCTTCTTGTCAGGTGCTTTGGAAAATAACTTGACTCCCACTTGTTTGTGGCAACACCTTAGATATTGGAACACTGCTATCCTGTCTCCCCTAGTGTTCTGACCCAACCCTTGTTCCAAGGAAACAAACACCAAACGGAGGTAACAGCAAAACCTTTTAATGACACTTTAAGAATTCAGTTCCTTCATGGTTAAAAGGCTATTTCAAACTAATTCTCTCTGATAAGAACGAGCCTTGCCAAGGTTGTGCAAGGCTGCCAAGAACACTAGATAAAGTTGCTAAGAAATATTTCAAACACAAAAAGTCTCCAAACACCAACCAAGATAATCCAAACGTCCACAAGGCTTGACTTCATTGCTTCCTGCAAAGAACTCCGGTTTCTCAGTTGGCTTTTGTCTCTGAAGGGAGGGACCAATTACCTTGCAGCCTTACTCCCGAGTCGCCCGTGCTGCTGCAGCTGCTCTTTCCTTTGAGCAGCCCTGCGTGCACATGCACTGGGCCCAGGCTCCTCAGGGACCTCTTCATCGCTGCTGCCAGCCTCCACAATCTCCGAAGGCAGCATTCCACTCCTGGATAGTCCTGGCCCAATCCCTGCATCACACGCCCCTCATTTGAGACCTCAGTTGTCCACACCTGCTGCCGGCGAACTACAACACTTAGTTCTTCTTTTCATTAGACTAAGACATACCCAATTCCAGCAACCGTTCTTCATATGTTTTAGCCTCCAGTCCCCTAATCATCTTTGTTGCTCTTCTTTGCACTCTTTTTAGAGTCTCAACAATTTTTTTTTACATTCTGGCAAACAAAACTGGATGCAGTATTTCAAGTGTTATAGGTAGTCCACGGCTTCATTTAGTGATCATTCAAAGTTAAAACGGCACTGAAAAAAGTGACTTATGACCATTTTTCATACTTACGACCTTTGTAGCATTCGCGTGACCATGTGATCAAAATTCAGATGCTTGGCTACTAGTTCTTATATATGATCGTTACTGTGTCCCAAGGTCATGTGATCGCTCCCCTTTTGTGAGCTTATGATCAGTCAAAATCAGCAGAGAAGCCAGATTCACTTAACAACTGTCTTACTGACTTATCAACTGCAGCTATTCATTTAACGACCGTGGCAAGAGATGCCGTAAAATGGGGCAAAACTCACTTAACAAATGTCTCACGTAAAAATACGAAATTTTGGGCTCAGTTGTGGTCATTAGTCGAGAACTACCTGTATAATATCTACCAGTGGGGGGAAAACAACAGCAAAGGGCTAACTTGCTATCAAACATCCTAACCATATTCTGGAATGCTACTACAATGCAGAAGGGCGATTCTAGCCTTTCTCTATGGTAACTAGGGAATCAGATAATCTGCATACTTTGCAGCCACAGCAACAATACACAGAAGCTGCTGATACTGGGTGAGAGGAAAACTGAAAGTGATGGAAGGACCAAGGATTAGACTCAGAAGCAGGTCTCTTAGCCATGAATGTATGCATTAAAGCATCTCACATAGCTTGAATTCCAGATGTCTCAAGCAGACCCCATATGTGTGGCTGTCAAATCATTGTTATTATCTTTATTGTCAGAGTACAACATGTGTACAATGAGACTGGCTGAGCCTTCCTGCACCCCCCACACACACACAACTCACAGTGAGGACAGAAGTCCCTAACCCAGTCCCAATCTTATTACACTATGTGACCTTGTTGCACAATGCACCGGCCCCGCAAGTTTATCATACTATGTTGACATGAAGTTATTTTCCCTTCAGAAGTCAGGCAGCCCACAGGTAGAAAGTGATCTTCAGCCTGTTGGTGCGGCCGGCTATACTTCTCTATCTCCTGCCCAATGGTAGGAGAGTGAAGAAGTGCTGACCGGGATGTGAGTCATCCCTGAGAATTTTCCTCACTCTTCTAAGGCAGCGAGCCCAAGCAAGGTCATCTAGTGGTATCAGGGAACAGCCCACAATGTTTTGTCCTGTGATCACCACCCTCTGTAGTGTCTTTCTATCCGTGGCTGTCAAGCCAGCATGCCACACCGTAAGGCAATATGTGAGGACGCTTTCTATTGTGGACCGGTAAAAGGAGGTCATCAGTCGTTGTTCCACTTTATTCTTTCGCAAGACCCTAAGGAAATGGAGTCTCTGTTGGGCCTTTCTGGCCACCTGGGTTGTGTTGATTTTCCAGGTTAAGATCTTCGCTGAGGTAGACTCCCAGGAATTTAAAGGATAATCAGTGAAGACAACGAAAACTCCTTTTTTCTACAGGTGGGACTTTGGAACAGCCTACGGGAAAGGGACGATGCCTTTTTAAATGCACACCGCCACAACTATCTCCAGTGCTGATATAAAAAGGAGCAGATTAAAAAAAAGGAATTCATGAAGGAAAAAAAAACGGGGCAAATTCAATCCTGAGTACGAAAGGGCACTTCTGGGATGGATCCTCCCGAGCGACTCCTCCACTCAAGCAATGGCTCCATGGCTCCTCTCTGTTCTACCAGGTTATTTAGGAGGAAAGAGCCTTCTACTGCATTCATAGTGGAAGGTTTCCTTTTACAAAAGCCAAGCTGTTACCAAATAGGAGAAGGCCAGACCTGAGGTTTGGAGAGTGAAGACTGCCCACTCACCAGTGGTGGAATGAAGGCTCACTGGTGCCCTAAGCACTGATAAATCTTGGTGCCCCAGCCCTCCTTTATACATACTGTACAAACAAAGCCAAGCTTAATCTACATAAGTTTTTGTGGTGCCCCTTTTGGGCCTGGCGCCCTAAGCACATGCTTAGTCTCTTAAGGATTAATACACCACTGCCCACTCGCTTTCCCCACTCCCAAGCCCTCCCCCGCCCCACATTATCTCCCTGGTGTCCAATGGGATTTAAATAAATTGTTTTGGTAACAGGTCTGCTGCCTGGCGGGCTTGGCCATTATCTGCATTCCATTCCCATCTTTTGTGGCTTTGAAGTTAGCCAGTTGATGTCTCCGGCAGACATTCCGAATGGTTTCGTTTCTGGGTTCCCTCCCCCTCCCCCAACTGATCCCTCACCCCCACCTACCCCCATGGCAGTCTGGCATCTGCGAAGCAACGGTGTAGGATGGCTGCTCGGAATTCCTCGCCATTTAAATCCAAGGCTTCTGGAGCTGATACAGCACCAGAGAAAATCCCATGGGAAATGATCATAGGACATAGGATCCTAAGACTGTAAGGGGCCTCCGAGATCTTCCAGTCCAACCCCCTGCACAAGCAGGAGACCTTATAGTATATGACTGTCTGGTCTGTTTTTTGAAAGCCTCCAGTGATTAAGGCACCTGCAACTCCGGGAGGCAAACTGTTCCAGGAGAAAGTGCTGACTGTAAGAACAATATTTACAGACCTCTCACATCCCGGACATAAACTGTTTCAACTCCTTCCCTCAAAACGACGCTATAGAGCACTGCACACGAGAACAACTAGACACAAGAACAGTTTTCCCCCGAACGCCATCACTCTTGCTAAACAAATAACCCGGTCAACACTGTCAAACTATTTACTAAGTCTGCACTACTATTACTATTAACCTTCTCATCACTCCTTATCACCCATCCCCTCCCACTTGGGACTGTATGACTGCAACTTTGTCGCTTGTATCCTTACAATTTATACTGACTGTTTCCTAGTATGATTTGATTGCTTATTGTACCTTATGACTATCATTAAGTGTTGTACCTTATGATTCTCGACTCTTGACAAATGTATCTTTTATGTATACTGAGAGTATTTGCACCAAGAGAGAGTATGACACACCATTCCTTGTGTGTCCAATCACACTTGGCTAATAAAGAATTCTATTTGTTCTATGTTCCAATCTTATGAGAGACCCAAAAAGCAGCATCTAAGGGTCACATTTCCAAGAACTTTCCCCGCCTCACCCAGATCTACCTGAAGGGAAAGGAAAATGGAAGCTTCTTACCCCGTTGCCCCGCAGGGAAAGGCGGCTCTGCCCCTCGCCTGGACTCCGTTCCCCAAGAGAGGCGTGCAGAGCAGGATCCGTGCAATGCCTTCCTCGCAGCTCCTCCAGCACCACTGCCTTCCCAGCACATTCCCGTAAGCTGCACCTCCCTCCCTCCCCGGAAGGACCCACCACAGGAGGGTTTAAAGTGCAAACAGAGATTGCTTCTCCCTATACAGGTCCCTCCCTCTTCCCTTATCCTCCGAGATCCAATGGACTGTTTTCCACTGACCTGGAAGCTCTTGGCAAGAGGGCAACCCTGGGCAGATCCTGTTTTAATCCTGGTATAAGGACCAGACTCTCTCTCTTTCAGACGATAAGAATGAACTTTTGAAAACTGGGTATTTCAAAAGGAATTCTTTATTGAAAAGGAAGATAGCCAGGCAATATTCAAAGCAGGGTCTAATATCCCTTCAAGCATGCAGATTAGATAAAGGGGGTTAGAACCCTTCCCATTAGTCTGGTGTGGATTTCGTTAATACAAAGAAGCAACATGTTAATCCTCCCCCTCTTTTTTTCTGGGAACGTAGTTGAGAAGATCTTCCCAGGAAGTTTCTTTCGAAGCTGGAATTTTTATGGTCCCTTCTCCTCTTGCTGCCTCTCCAAGAGGTGACAAGTTTTCAGGCAACTGGGCTCCGGTCCCCAGTTGTAAATCGTGTGCAGGTTATACAGATTCAATACAAGAATTAAGATGTTCGGTTTACATCAAAAAGGGTTACTTGTATCAACCCCCCCCCCACCCTTCTTCTTCCATTGAAGAATGGCAGATACACGGATTTGACACCTGGGAAGCAACAGGGAGCGAACACCCTAGGTGATCACTGATGAGGAGTTAGGGGGTAGGCGCTTGAGGGAGTAAAGTTTGGACATTGTGCCACTCTTCCCACACCACTGTTGGGAATATAGGTCAGTTTCCCAGCAGAAACCTGTTTTTGCAAAGAAACATTTACCCAAAAAAAAAACCAACAACCTCGTTTTTCCCTTGCTGTGGCTGTCTCCTGTTTCAATAACAGAAGTTATCCCCTCTACAGAAATTTTTTGCAGGTCTCCCGTGCTTGACAAAGCTGTCTTCCCTTTCGTTGCAGTTAAAGGCAGCATCTCTTCCACCTGCTGTGAATTTCGAATTGAAGTGGGATGGGCATGGATAATACACCATCAGGAAATCCAAGCAGAACTGGGAAATCCAATTTCAGATCCTGTCCACAGAAGGATATGGGAAGATTTGTATGTAATGATCAGGAGACATTTCTTTTTATCATGAAGCTAAGCTATTTTTTTCAAAAAAAATAAATAATGATCTGGCATTCCTGCCTTGGATAGCTTTACTAAAATTCAATAGCCCTTCCAAAATATGGAGAAGAGGGGAAGTCTCTTTAGAGATAGTGCAAAAATAAAATATTGAAAATAGAATGAAGTGCTACATTAACAACATGTCTATAGAGATTCTCAGTCACCCAGGTCATGGTTGTCCCAAAGGAGCTATTGCAAGGGGCAACTGGACTTTGGTTTTTCTGGTTTTGGACTTTCTGTCTTTTCCTTTTATGTACACAGAGAGCCTATGCACCAAGACAACTTCCTTGTGTGTCTAACACTTGGCCAATAAATAATTCATTCATTCATTCTTCGAAGTTGTTTCTTGGACGAGAAGCAAAATGTCTTCAAAGAAAAACCAGAAAGTTCAGTTGCCTCTTGAAAAAGCACCTTTGGGACAATGCGTAACTATGTGCGGTAGCTATTTCTGTCTATTCACTAGGAGATGAGCTTCATAGTCTACTACATTATATTTTGATCATTAATCAAACCCCTCTGTTTATGGTCTCTGTTTATTTTTTTTATATCACACTGTGATGACCCGTAGTCTCTCAAAATAACCCAAAACATATATTAAAGTCCGGTAAGGCCTTCAACTTAACTTCACTGTTTTATTAGGCACAGTTTAAAGTCACAAAAGTAAATAATGAGGCAAACAGAAAACCAAAACAAACCGCATTGATGAGAGTTCCGAAGCAAGCCAAGGTAACTAATCATAAACTCCAGGAAAATAACCAAGAAAAGTCCATGGGAAGAACGCCAGCAAAAATAAACCTCTTTCAAAGTGAACACTAAATTGACTCCTGCAAATTCTAACTGCGCAGTTGCAAACTTATATACATAGCTCCCACCTGCAAGCCACGAGGAGGATCATGGTAATCTCCTCTTGAGTAGACATCACTTTTCCCTGATCCTCTCCTCCCTGCGTGACCTAGGATGGATAGGGGATGGGCCTGGATCCTCCTCTGACTGCTCAGCCAGCCTCTGCCCTTCTCCAGCCTCCTCCACCACCTCTGGAGCCACACTCCCACTCCCTGTTGTCTGTTCCTCCTCTTCCTCATAGTCAGTCTCCACCAGGGGCATGACACCCTCCTTTATTTTGTGGAACCGAGGTGGAGTATCTAATGATTCCTCTTGTAGGTCAGACATAATAACTGGCCCAAAGCCATCTAACCAGCTTCTGTGCATACATAGGGATTAGAGCTGATGGTCTCTCAGTTTGTACTTTTAAGCAAGGGAGCTGCCACTATATTTTTTTCTCTGACAGTATCCGAGAGGGCATGGTTGAAAACAGAATAGAGCTGGAAGGGACCTTGGAGGTCTTCTAGTCGAGTCCCCTGCTCTGACGGGATAACAGATAATCAGAGTTGGAAGAGACCTTGTAGGTCATCTAGTCCACCCCTCCCCCCCAAGCGGGAGACCCTACATCATTTCTGACAAATGGCAGTCAAATAGGAGACCCTATTCCATTTCAGACTGTCCAGATCAAAACTCAATTTCACAGCCCCTGGATACATTATTCATTGGCAGATTAAACATATATTTGAGGACGCAGGAGGAGAAACCAAACTCCGCCCCAGAGACTCGCAGATAGATTCCAGGCATACTCAATCGCTCCAGTCTACTCCAAGGGTTAAAGGGAGAGAGTGTTTCTCCCTAGAAAGGCCGCAGTGAGGATCGGATGGCCCCTCCGGCCCTCTCCTTCGCTGTCCTGGCGGCTTTCCTCAGAAAAAAAATCAACCCTTTTGGGCCTCTTGGAATGTTTAGAAAACAAACGTTGGAAGGGGCGGGGCTAAGATTTCCCGCGTCTCTTGAGAAAGTGAAGGAGAACGTTGTTCTCTTCTGGTAAAATGATGGTAGCGTTGAGGGATTCTGTCCCAAAGTCCTTTTCCAAGTGAGGACTCTCCAGTTCGAAGTTAATAACACTTTTCTTGAGGAACAGCCCCTAAAGGACCAGGGGTGATAGGATAGCAGTGTTCCAATATCTCAGGGGCTGCCACAAACAAGAGGGAGTCAAGCTATTCCCCAAAGCATCTGAAGGCAGAACAAAAAACAGCAGATGGAAATCAATCCGGGAGAAAACCAACCTAGAACTAAGGAGAAATTTCCCAACAGTTAAAACAATTTATCTGCAGAACGACTTGCCAGCAAAAGTTGTGAATGCTCCAATACTGGAAGTTTTTAAGAGATTGGACAACTATTTGCCTGAAATGGTTATAGGGTTGTACTAGATTAGAAGCCCTGCAAAATCCCTTCCAACTCTTGTTATTCATCTATTCTATTCTTGATAATGAGGTAATAAAAGTGTCTTTGGCACCTGGGGAGAAGCTTTGGGAGAGCAAAATGGAGATCCTGAAAAGGGGGGGAGTCAATATTGAAAATACTGTATTCTGAATGGGAGTACTGGTCGAAGGACATTCAGTTCCAGAAAAAAAATTACCTCAGAAATTGCAGAGCTAATTTAGAAGTCTGAGGGAAACTTTTTAAAAAAGCAAAGTGTACAAAGGAGATGGCAGCTATGCATTAAAGGAGAAATATAAAGCTATTTTAATAAAAATAAATGGGAAGAGAAACATGGTTCTTGAAGAGTTAGGAAACAAACACAATTCTCAAAAATATGAAATACAAATAATGAAAACTAAAGGGTCTCCTGAGATAGCAAGAATTATCAGATGAAATAAAGGAAGAAAACTGACTGAATAATTTTTTTTGAATTTTTGCTACTGTAAAAAGGCACAACCAGTACCAATTTTTGTGGGGAGTAAAGCTTTGAAGGTCTTTCTCTACTTGGAATGCATATTTAAGAATCCTTTGAGGTTTCATTGCACTATTTCCAAAGTTTCTCCTTTGTGTGGAATAACATGGCAAGATGTGGAAGCATTTTCCACATTCCATGCATGGATACATTTCTCATTTTATAGATTATTTATTTGTATCTCACCTACATCTAAAGATCACCGGTACATCCTTCAACTCTTAGGATTTTGACCAGCTGGAGGTAAACAGACAATTGCCATTTTAATTTTAGTAGTTGCAAATTATTTATTTGTTAAATTTGCCATTTGTCATGAGGCTACTCTGGGTAGCAAATCCAAACTACTTTTTTTAAAAAAAAAATTCTCCCATTACTGTGGGCAAAGGAATAAGAAAGGATCTATTCCTGGAGGAATGGCCAGAACATCACAGCTGTGACACTTATACATTGGATGGAGACCTATGTCGTAAAGTTTATAACAACGCATGTTTTCCAATATGAAGGAGACTCCAGTTCGTGATGATCTGCACAACGTGTTTGTCTTGAACAATGCCATTACTGTTCTATACAAAGGGAAAAGTAGCATTAGTGAGTGCACAAATTACAAGTGGTTTAGAATAGTAAGCATCCTCAGGCATGTTGCATTGTAATTGAAAAATGAGAGACAACAATGAACACAGTTTGAGAAACCAGCTTTATGCTGATCAGAGAATGCACAAAATTTGATAGAAGTAAAACACACCTAAGAATAAATGAATGTTTAGCAAAAGATTTGACCCTGAGCAGGAAGTAAGATAAGGAGATTTTGTTGTCCAAAAAAAGACTGAGATTGTGCTCGGTATGGTATGCAGTGCTTATTAAAGCACACTAGAAATACATTTATTTCTGATCAAAAGGATGGTGCTTAGAAATCAGATTAAGCACCCAATTCTCAAATCAACAGGCTTCTATTCTTGTAGGCAAGATACAAAGTGTAAAAAAAGTCTTCAATTATACAGCCTTCAGCCAGTACACAAGTATACAGAATGTGAGTAGAAGAGTGCACTAATTATATGAAGTTACAAAAACAAAGGTATCTGGACATTCCAATTCTATTAACTTCAGTTGTATAGTGAGACATATATTTCACTCCCTAATATGCATTGTTAACCTTTTACACAAGGCATGCAAGTTGTTATCTGCATATGTCTTCCTTTTGCACACATTTCTGCTATGCATATGTTTAAAGCTAATTATAACATTGGTTCTACCAATCTGCGTGACACTAATATTTAAATTTATGCTCCTGTACCCATCACTTGCAATATTCTTTAAGGGAATGCACTGGTCACTGAGTTGGCAGTTACTCTAAAGTAGTTCTTCTCAAGTTCATCACAATCATTTTAGTTTTCATCATCTTGAATATCTATAGATTTGGCCAGCTCAAGGGCTATTCAAAAATTAATAGCCATTGGATTTTCTTCCAGGGGTTTCTGAATATTAAGCAGTTGATCAAAGTAGTATTTTCCACATCCAACTGTGGACTGTTACCATATTTTAAGAAAAGGAATTGGTCCATAAATTTTATGGGAGCATGTATTACATATCTCTATGTGTGCAAATCTGTATGTATGCATACGTACCATTGTCAAAAACCACACTCCAAATGAAATAGGCCCAGAGCAAAAAAATGTAGATAAAATGTAATAAAATTTCATTAAAATAAGGAAAGAAATTCCTATTTACATGCACCATTATATCTTACACACCCAAACATGCCCTTTCCATCTTCAAGTGAAACAACAAAGACATGAGAGATTGGGGAAGGAGTAATTTTGCTGGAAATAGAGAGGGGAAAAATACAGGTTTAGAACCAAAGGTGTATGTCTCAGAGGAAGAGTGAATTGAGGAAAGGAGAAAAGGCCCACCACAGACCTTAGAAAAACAGTTAAAATGTTTGCAGGCAAGCAAGAATAAATACAACCCTCCAAACCCCAGAGTTGGGATCAGGATTAAGGACTGGCTAATACTTATTCACAGTTATGTCTATAGTCATTTATACCCCTAGCCCAGTCATTCAATATAGATGTCTGCTCCCAAATACACTAAGTCAGCATCCCCAACTCAACTCACACATAAATAAGAAAGAAAAGGGGGGGAAAAGGGTTTTGGATAATCTATATACTACTACTAAAAGTCTAGTCATGACCTTAACTGGGTAACAGGGCTACCCAGTTGAACCAATACACTTCAAATTTATTTATAAAATTTATAGGCCACCCATTTTGCCTCAAGGTTACACTGGACAGTTTATAGGCTAACTTACAGAATATGTCCATTCTGGGACCAATGACTCCCAAGGGAATGAAATTTGGGGGAAATTATGATTGCCTCATTGCTGCGGACTGCTGATATATTGCTGGAACAGTTTCGGGTGAGAGTGTCCCACTTACTCTCACAATCCTTTGCACCCTCCTCCACTCAGAAGCAGGCACTTACTTGCCTGTTGGGAAGAGAAGGGAAAAGGGAAAATTTCCAATGCTCCCTGCCAGATTCCCACAAGGAAATTCAATGGGAAGGCCAGCAGGAAGTTGGAGTTCACTTCTGTTCCCACACCTTTTTTGCTCAACAGTGGTCATACTGTTCTTCTGTTTAAGGAAGATAAGGAAATAGCAACAGCACTTAGACTTATATACCGCTTCACAGGGGTTTACAGCTCTCTCTAAGCTGTTTAGGATCAGCATATCACCCCCAACAATCAAGGTCCTCATTTTACCAGAAGAATGAAAGGCTGAGTCATTCTTGAGCCTGTGATGACCCAGGTGATACAAAAGCAACAAAGTCACAAAAACAGGTGTCCCTTTAATTCCTTCAACTTGGCTTCAAAGGTCCAATTATCATTGACTGGAGAAAAAACTCCCCCACAAACAGTTGTGAAAAAGAAAAACTTCAGTTCAAACTCAAAATACATATAAATTATAAATAGAAAACAAACAACACAAACCACACTGAAGCAATTAATGAGACAAGGCAGGATAAGGGCTTGAAGACGTCCACAGATATCGAAATACACACACTGGGAAGGACGCCAGAATTCAGATAAGAACTGACAAACTAGAAATATTTTCATGCTTTGCTTCCAGTACCCACCCATGCGCAGTTTGTCCTTTTAAACAGTCCTCACAGCTACAGCCCATGAAGGGGATCAAGGCCCTTTCCTCCCCCGTAGACCACACCATTCACGTTTCTCCCTTATCTGCTCCTCCCTGCATGCCCTTGGATGAAGAGGCGATGGGCCTGGGTTTTCCTCTGAATGCCCAGCTGGCCTGTGCCCTTCCCCAGTTTCCTCCACAACCTCCTGAGCTACTCCTATTTCCTGTCAGCTGTTCCTCCTCTCCCTCAGAGTCAGATTCCAACAGAGCTAGTCAGGATCAAACTGCTGGCAGTTGGTAAAATTAGCCTGCAACCCTAACCACTGCACCACCACGGCTGTGAAATGATGTCCCAAAGGACATAGTCAAGTGATTTAATAAACATCTAGGTATTCCCTAATATCTCAGTGCAGATATAGTTGATTTATATTGTACCTACAACACAGACAAGATCTTGGCCTTCCTCTTGTAATAACTTGAAGCTCTTCCAAATCTTTTTCATCTGGCCCATCCATTCAATTTCTTCTCTTCGCCACCTTTCACTCTAACTCATTTTCTCGAATTAAATAATGCATTCCCTTTTAATTTTGGCATATTGATCAGAAATGGAATCACTTAAGTTCTTTCCATATTGCATGCATGTACTGAGCCTTTCCTCCATGTAACTTCTTTTATCAGAAGTTCATACTCTGAAAGAAGTTCCTTGCTTATTATATGCAGGCAGGTGGGTTCTTCTTTGTGTGGCTCCTTTTATGAAAAGAGAGGGAAGTGTTGTGACTGAAACTCTTTCCACACTCCTGGCACTCATATGGTTTCTCTCCTGTGTGGATCCTCCTATGTGAACTGAGGGAGCTGCTTGTATTGAAACACTTTCCACAGTCAGTACAATGGTATGGTTTCTCACCAGAGTGGATCCTCTTATGTGATATCAGGGAACTGCTTGTGTAAAAGCTCTTTTCACAGTCTGAGCATTTATATAGCTTCTCCCCAGAGTGGATCTTCTTATGAGAACTAAGGTGGCTGCTTTTACTGAATTTCTTTCCACAATCCAGGCACGAATATGGTTTCATCCCAGTATGGATCCTTTCATGGGAACTAAGGGAAGCACTTTGGCTGAAACTCTTCCCGCATTCCGTGCACTTATATGGTTTCTCCCCCGTGTGGATCCTTTTATGGGCAGTGAGGGAACCACTGGTGGTGAAGCTCTTTCCACAATCTGTGCATTTGTATGGCTTCTCCCCTGTGTGGATCCTTTTATGGCAGGACAGATTTCTGTGTTGGCTGAAGCATTTCCCACACTCCGTACATCTGTATGGCTTCTCTCCTGTGTGGATCCTTTCATGAGAAATAAGATCAGTACTCTTGCGGAAGCTCTTTCCACACGCTGTGCATTTATATGGTTTCTCCCCTGTGTGGATCCTTTTATGGGAAATGAGTTCACTGCTTGTATTGAAGCTTTTTCCACACTCCATGCACTGATACGGTTTCATCCCTGTATGGATCCTTTCATGTGAAGTAAGGGAAGTGCTCTGATTGAAACTCTTTCCACACTCCATGCACTTATATGGTTTCTCCCCTGTATGGATCCTTTGATGACTGGTAAGGTTATTACTCCAACTGAAGCTTTTTCCACACTCCATGCATTGATACGGCTTCTCCCCTGTGTGGATCCTTTTATGGGAAGTAAGATCACTTCTACTTATAAAGCACTTTCCACAATCTGTGCATTGATACGGTTTCTCCCCTGTGTGGATCCTTTCATGGGAAGTAAGACCACGTCTCATTGTAAAGCTTTTTCCACACTCCAGACATTTAAATGGTTTCTCCCCTGTATGGATCCTTTTATGGGAAATGAGATCACTGCTTTGACCGAACTTTTTTCCACAATCCATGCACAGATATGGTTTCATCCCAGTATGCATCCTTTCGTGGGAAGTAAGGGAAGCACTTTGGCTGAAGCTCTTCCCGCAATGCATGCACTTATATGGTTTCTCCCCTGTGTGGATCCTTTTATGAGCGGTGAGGGAACCACTGGTGGTGAAGCTCTTTCCACAGTCTGTGCATTTGTATGGCTTCTCTCCTGTGTGGATCCTTTTATGAGAAGTAAAAGCTATACTCATACTAAAACTCCTTCCACATTCCATCCTTTTATATTTCTTTCCTGCATGGGACTTTTTGTGCAAAGTAAGATCACTGCTTGTATAGAAACTCTTTCTGCATTCTGCACATTTATAAGACTTCTCCACTTTATGGGTTGTTTTACGGGTGTTAAAAGTACTGCTGTCACTAAAGCTTTTCCCACTGTCTGAATATTTATGTGATTTTGGTATCTCAATGTTTTGATGTAAAGGAAGACATAGATTCAGATCTTTTTTTCCACGTTCCTTGCATTCAACCTTCTTCTCTTTAGAGTGGGTTCTGCTACGTTCACAGATGACTGATTTATTGCTGAAAGTTTTCCCATCCTTTAAACAGCTTTTTTCTTTGTGCAGCTGGATATTGAAGTTGCGATTTTCTCTATGCTGAAAAACAGACGATTTTCTCTTCCTATTATTCAGCCAGTGTTCTTCAGTCACATTTGGTTTCCTTCGATTTTGAAATATCCCTTTTGTAGTCTCAGTCTTTTCCAGAGAATTCACACCCGATTCTTTATAATATTCAGGCTCTCCCCTATCATCTGTTTGGAAAGGAAAAAAGAGAAGAAAATTAAACATGAGACATTTAAGACGTAAAATGAAGTGCCATCACATCATATTTATTTATTATTTTTTATTTTAACATTACCAAGATTATTCCTCTAAGCCAGGGGTCCCAACCGCCGGTCCGCGGACCGGTACCGGGTCGCGGAACAAGCCTTACCGGGCCGCTGGTTGCTGGGCGCCGCCATCTTTTTGGTAAAAAAGCAATTTTTCGTCAAAAGATGGCGGCGCTGCGCTTGGTGAGCTTTTCCGGTAGAAAGCCATTTCTACCCGAAAAGCTCACCTGAAGCGCTGGCGCTACCATTTTTGACGAAAATCACTTCCGTGATGTCACCGGAAGTGATTTTCGTCAAAAAGATGGCGGCGCCCAGCTGACGCTGAACCGGGCCGCTGGCGCCCAGCTGACGCCGGAACCGGGCCGCGGCGTCGAAAAGGTTGGGGATCCCTGCTCTAAGCTACATGGTGGTGGGAATATGTCTGGGGCTTTGTTGACTTCATTTCTGATCCTTGTTAAGTTATCTCCAGAATGTTGGACTGCTAGGGGGCACCTAAGGTAAGAGGTACCACAGAGCTCCATTATTTTTACTCATTAGGGAAAATAATTTGAGGTCAAGATGAAAGCAGCATCTAGAGTTCTGGAGTGGAATATGATTAACATTCAATTTTAAATGTGGACGAAGACAAGTTGAAATTAAATGAAGAGAAAACGGAGGTGCTGTTGCTATAAGTAAACTGTAGTTAAATGCTGGGATTTAGCATGTTTGAGATGACTCACCGGAAGCTCTTAACTATATGCACAATCTATGACTGTGTGCAAAAACATCATTTGAAATGAAACTGCTGCTCAGTACTGTTTGAATGTACAGCCAAATATCGCGCTAGCTTGGACTGAGCAAATGTGCCACCCTTACTATCCATTGAGCAGGGTTGTCAAATTCACAGCCTGCAGGCCAGATGTGTCACGCGCTGGCCGCGCTATACCTGGTTTAGCAAAGGGCTAAACGTGACGCCATGATGCCACAGGTTTGACACCCCTGCCATAGAGGAAAAATGGTGAAAACTGAATGAATTAAGATGCCCAAGGAAAATTATATCATAACCTGGCAGATGTTATTTTTTTCTCATGGACTGCTTTGTTCAGTATTGGTGTTAAAGGAATCAATGCATTGACAAAAGTAGTGGTAATAGTGAGCCTCCTTGAAAGATTACCCACCTGGTCTAACACCATTGACCAGCAACTATGTTTTCCATTGAACTATTTGTCTTTTCACAAAGCTTCTGATGATTCTAATTATTTATGGGCACTTGATTATCCAAATATGTGGCAGAAGATCAAATGCCTTCTTGTAATCAATCCTAATTTTCTATTAAAAGTATTTATTTAGGAATAGCAATAACAATAGCATTTAGACTTAATACTGCTTCACAGTGCTTTGCAGCCCTATCTAAACAGTTTACAGAGTCAGCATATTGCCCCCAACAATCTGGGTCCTCATTTTACCGACCTTGGAAGGATGGAAGGCTGACTCAACCTTGAGTCAGTGAGATTCAAACAGCTGAACTGTTGGCAGTCAGCAGAAGTAGCCTGCAATACTGTATTCTAACCATTGCATCACCACGGCTCCTTATTTTTATTTACATAGATGTCTGTATCACATACATGACTCCGGACATGACTCACATATGGTCATTTCCATTCTCGCTAGGAAAAGTACAGACCTTAATCTTTGAGAAACTGGTAAAAATATACCTTCTCCACATATTTCAATCCAGAGCAAAATGGAACCCTTACCCATGAAATCCACATTCTTAGCATCCCCCCACCCCCGAAATTAATAAGCTGCTTACCTCTCATCAAAATGAATATGTGTGTGTGTGTGTGTGTATATATATATACACACACACACACACACATATACATATATATTGTATTCAGCTTTGTTCAGGTATTTTCCCACGTCATTATTGTGCTTTTAAAGTTGTAGCAACGTTTCGGCAGACAACTTTAAAAGCACAACTATAATGACGTGGGAAAATACCCGAACAAAGCTGAATACCATACATGTGAGTACCCACGAAAACTTAAGAAAACATATATATATATGTAGGTCTAGGTGTGTTCGGGTCTTTTCCCGTGTAAGATTAAGAGTATCTTGGCGACGTTTCGGCCAGGTCCCACTCACCATCCTCAGTCTGGTGCTTTTGGTTTTGTGCCAGTGCAAGCAGTGTGTGATTGGAGCTGCCGCCTCTATAAATACTGGTGGTGGGGGCTAGTGTGCTGGGCTGGTTGGCTGTGCTGCTGCCTCTTGATTGGTTGATGGAGTTGATGTTGGTATAATGGGCTGTGTGATGGCCTTGTGAGTTTTGTTGTGGAGATATCCTGGATCTTGTACTGTAATCTCCTGGGTCAGTTTTTTGTTTTTGAGATTACAGCACAAGATCCAGGATATCTCCACAACAAAACTCACAAGGCCATTATGCCAACATCAACTCTATCAACCAGTCAAGAGGCAGCAGCGCAGCCAACCAGCCCAGCACACCAGCCCCCGCCACCAGTATTTATAGAGAGACGGCAGCTCCAATCACACACTGCTTGTACTGGCACGAAGCCGAAAGCACCAGCCTGAGGATGGTGAGTGGGACCTCGCCGAAACGTTGCCAAGATACTCTTAATCTTACACGGGAAAAGACCCGAACACACCTAGACCTACCTACCTACCTACCTACCTACCTACCTACCTACCTACCTACCTACCTACATACATACATACATACATACATACATACATACATATATATATATATATATATAATGTGGATCTTTGGTTATTCGGGTTTTCTCCCGCATAAGATTGGAAGTATCTAGGCAACGTTTCGATGAAGTCTCATTCATCATCTTCAGGCTTGTGTCTTCGGCTCTGTGCTTCTCAGAGTAAATATATATATAATTTTTCCTAAGTTTTCGCAGGTACTTACATTATAGTTGTGCTTTTAAAGTTGTAGCAACGTTTCGGCAGAATCTCATCTGCCATCATCAGGCTTCTGTATTGTGTTCGTCTGTGAGTCAGACTTTTACAGTTGTTTCAGTTTCAGTTTCAAAAAACTGAAACTGTAAAAGTCTGACTCACAGACGAACACAATACAGAAGCCTGATGATGGCAGATGAGATTCTGCCGAAACGTTGCTACAACTTTAAAAGCACAACTATAATGACATGGGAAAATACCCGAACAAAGCTGAATACCATACATGTAAGTACCCGCGAAAACTTAAGAAAACATACACACACAGACACATATGTATGTATGTATGTATGTATATATGTACATATGTATATATCCATTTATTTGAACCTAGAGCAACACAAATCTCTTACCCATGGTTTCCACATTCTTAGCATTTTCCAGCATGACCTCTCTGTACAGGGACTTTTGGTCAAAATCCAGCAGATCCCACTCCTCCTCAGAGAAAAATATAGTTACATCTTCAAAGGACACGGGGATCTGTAGTATAAAAGCACTCCTTGTTAATTGTACAATTCCAGAAAATATTCGCATATTCTTATTCTAATGGAAAATATTCTACTCACTGAAAACAACCCTTGATCCACTCCTGGGACAAGCTGAGGAAAGGAAATGGATTCCAATACTTCCTACAAGGTTGCTTATCAAGCAAGTAGGTATTTGGATGTTCCTATATGATATTTTAATCAATGTCTTATCCAGTAGGACATACACAGTCTTCATTGAACAACTAGAAGAGGTTGTTGAGAGATGTCCTCAAGAAGATGTTTGCTATGCTATGGATGGTAACACTGGGAAGATGCTCTGAAAATTTGTTTAGATCAGAGATATTAAATTGGCGCGGAAAAGACTCAGACTCAAGACAATTTCTTGAAGGAGATGCGATGCATCTCCTGATAGTTTAGAACCATAGGTGGCCACCTCCACGAAATGCCCATAAACCTGAAATAGCAGTGAAGAGAACATTACTGCCCCTTCCCCTGCTTGTTATATGACCTTGGAAACAATCAGGATGAAGGGGGACAGAATCATTTGTCTATCAAGGATACATGTTATTAAAATCAACCTGATTATATTTTAAAAATTGATTCATGTTGTTTTTATGATCTCACCTGCTGCTTTTGCTGAATTTTCTGCTCCACACAGCTTAGGAGGAAACCTTCGGCTAAGGTCCCTTCCTGGGACCTGGTCTCTGCTCCATGCATCCCGACACAGCTCTTCACCCCAGCGGGCGGGGTGGAGAGCTGCAGGATTTTCATGGGGCCCTCTTGTTTCTGCCACTGATCGTAAAGATGATGGAGTTGGCTGCATGTGACTTGCAATCCCTCAGCTTCCTGGCAACAGAGCTCCCTGAAAGGGCAACACTGGACAACACAATGTATGCCTGCTTCTTCCAGAATGTTCTGCTTGGTTCTTGCTGCTTGTCCAAACAAATCCAAAGGCTCTTCTGAATCTACAACGCCACTTTTATTCATGGGAGCAGAATGGTAAGGAGAACCACCTTCTGCCATCTTGGAGAATGACATATTTCTCCCTTGAATGATTAGCTTCTATGGGAAAGTATGTTCAGCTTCCAAGGTAAGATGAAAATAAGTAGAATCCAGTAATCCAACACACTGGGAAGAACTTTTTTTCATTATTCAATTTGTTTAAAATTTACATTCATCAATCCACACACTTGAAAACTGAAGGGCCTGCAAAGAATGAAAACAAGAGGACAAAAAGCAACAGATTGAAACTAATCAAGGAGAAAAGCAACCTAGCAATAGCAATAGCACTTAGACTTATATACCACTTCACAGTGCTTTACAGCCCTCTCTAAGCAGTTTAGAGAGTCAGCCTATTGCCTCCAACAATCTGGGTCCTAAGGATAAATTTCCTGACAGAACAATTAACCAGTGGAACCACTTGCTTCCAGAAGTTATGGGTGATCCATCACTGGAACTTTTAAAGAAGAGATTGGACCATTTGTCTGAAATGGTCTAGGGCAGGGGTCTTCAAACTTGACAGCTTTAAGGCTTGTGGACTTCAACTCCCAGAATTCCTCCTCCAGTCGTTAGCTCAGGAATTCTGGGAGTTGAAGTCCACAGGTCTTAAACTTACCAAGTTTGAAGAACGTTTGACTATGGTTTCCTGCCTGAGCAGAGGATTGGACTACAACAGGGGTCTCAAACCTTGGCAACTTTAAGACTTGTGGACTTCAACTCCCAGAGTTCCTCAGCCAGCTTGCTAGCTGAGGAACTCTGGGAGTTGAAGTCCACAAGTCTTAAAGTTGCCACGGTTGGAGAGCCCTGGACTATAAGACCTCCAAGATCCCTTCCAACTCTGTTATTGTGTCATTCTGTTATTCAAACACAGCAGATTACAACTACTAATGAAAATAGTTGCAAAGGGGTGGAAAAATTTCTTAGCCATTAATACAGCATAAACAACGTCCACCTCACAAACTGTGCAGGTTAGAAATATTGAAGTTTGTGGGTTTAAATATTTTTATGACCCAAGCTGCTACTTTGGCAGATACTCAGATATCTAGGGAATATTGACTAGATCAGATGCAGATCAACCTGGTCCCTTGGACTTCTGCTGAAAGGACTATTGCCTTGTCTCCAAGTGGTTTAAAGGAGACACCTTCCCAAGATCCTCGACCTGCAGATGCTCTCAGCAGACAACAAACTCTGAGCCTGCTGGGGTCCTCAGGAGGGAGCTTGTGCAGAATTCCATCTTTAACCCAGAATAGCTCTTCTTTGAACTATGGTGCTGGAGAAGACTCCTGCGAGTCCCTTGGGCTGCAAGGCAATCAAACAGGTCAGTCCTACAGGAGATCAACCCTGACTGCTCTTTAGAAGGCCAGATCCTGAAGCTGAAACTCAAATACTTTGGCCACCTCATGAGAAGGAAGGACTCGCTGGAGAAGAGCCTAATGCTGGGAAAGATTGAGGGCAAAAGAAAAAGGGGACGGCAGAGAATGAGGTGGCTAGATGGAGTCACTGAAGCAGTGAGCTTAAATGGACTCCGGGGCAGTGGTGGTATTCTATCAGTTCGGCCCGGTACTGCTGAGCTGGTAACAGCAATGAGCAGTGGAGACCCAACCAGTTCTCTCCGCTGCTCTGCTGTTGTGCCTCACTCGCCCGCCTGCCTGGGCTCCCATACTCACCTTTATCTTCTGAATTTGAAGCGCAGCTGCTTTGAGCGGCACAGAAGAGTGCCGCGCTGCAACTGCTGAAGCGACCGGGATCGTGCAGGCTTGCAGGAGGTGAGTTAGAACACCTCTACACCTAAGCAAAGTGTACGTTTGGTGTGCACACGCACGCAAAGTGTGTGCATGTGCGCCCACCAAGCCATGCTCACCAAACTGGTGGTAAAAATATTTGAATCCCACCACTGCTCCAGGAGATGACAGAGGACAGGAAGGCCTGGAGGAATGTTGTCCACTGGGTCATGATGGGTCGGACACGACTTCACAACTAACAACAAGGCTCTTCTTGCAGAAGTAGCCTTACCACGCATATCGTAAAAATGATGCGGCTGAACAGGAAGTATAGGAGGTGGAAACTTGGGGAGGTTTCCCTACAAGACCCCCTTTCCAGATAAATCTATAAGCTGCCTATCTCACCCAATAAGAGGTCCTCAGGAGGGAGCTTGTGCAGAACAGAATCTTTAACCCAGAAGGGGCTCTCCTTGCAGAAATAAGCGTCCTACGGACCCCCTAAAAGGGGGTGGTAAATGAGTAGCTGGAATCCTGGGGTGTTTCAAGAAGAACCCTGCTCCAGATCCGGAGACTGAGATCACCCAAGCCTGGCTCGGCAGTTCACCAGAATCCGTCGATTTCTCCGCTTCCCTGCGAGAAGCCCAGCAAAGACACGCTTTCCAAACCCGGCAGCTGCAGGGTCAGCAAAGGAAGGAAGGAGCCGTTTGCAGGGTCGGTCCAGCGTTTGCAGAGGATGCCGCTTCCTGGAAAAACAGTCCTTCGGCGTGGGAACGGTCACTTCCTGCCCTCCCTTGCAAGCATTGGGGTGAGATGCTTCCCCGGAGCTTGCAAAAGCAATTCGGCTGAATCCGATGGCTGTTTGCAAAGGGCGCCATCTAGAGGGTCCTGCCTGCCAAGCCTGTGGGGCGATGGACGGGAAGCGAGGTGTTCAGGAATAGAATAGAGCTAGAAGGGACCTTGGAGGTCTTCCAGTCTAACACCCTGGCTCAAGCAGGAGACCTATACCATTTGGGAGAAGTGACTGTCCAGTCTTTTCTTAAAACCTCCAGTGTTGAAGCACCCACAACGTCTGAAGGAAAGCTGTTTCACTGGTTAATTGACCTCACTGTTAGGAAGTTTCTCCTTAATTCCAGATTGCTTCTCTCCTTGATTAATTTCCATCCATTGTTTCTTGTCCTGCCCTCAGGTGCTTTGGAAAATAAATTGAAAATAAATTGACCCCCCCACTCTTCTTTGTGGCACCCTCTCAAATACTGGAATATTGCTGTCATGTCCCCTTTATCCTTCTTTTCTCTAGACTACTCAAACTCAAATTCTGCAACCGTTCTTCATATGTTTTACTCTACAGACCTTTAATCATCTTAGTTGTTCTTCTTTGCACCTTTTTTTCCAAAGACTCAACGTCTTTTTTGTAATGTGGTGACCAAAACTGGATGCAGTATCCCAGGTGTAGTCTTACTAAGGCTTTATAAACCGATACTATGTGGACGCCCAGGATTCCCGGAGTGGGAGATGCCGCTAGAGCCTGGCAGGGACGCTCACTTAGTGGTTCTTCTGTTCCATGTGTGGCTCTGTCTGGGAAAATTTCTATCCAGGAACGCATCATTTCCAGAACCACCTGCTTCTTAGACAAGGTCTGGACTGGAGACCCCATGGAAATCAGAGAAGGGCACACCAAAGAGTTCTTGCCATTGAAATGTGCATTTGAAACAGAAAGTACACAAATGTTGTAGGAAGCAAACTTCTGAAATGAGAAAGGGGCTTAAAAATAGGGTGACTTGGAGGAAAAGGCAACATGGAAACATTCTATATGGAAAAAAGATTTTAATCCTCTGTGAGGAAGGTGGAATCCTTTAAAAAGGGGCCAACAACTGAACTGTCTTCTATACAGGTAGTCTTTGACTCATATTCCTTTGTTTAGTGGTTATTTGAAGTACCTTTGAAGCCATTGTCTACAGAGATTCTCAGTCATCCAGGTCATGGTTGTCCCAAAAGTGCTTTTTCAAGAGGCAACTGGACTTCCTTGGTTTTCTCTACGCCCATTTGCACCACTCGGGCAACCCCAAGGTCACAGATAAACCCCCAAATGACCTCAACAACTTTCTAAAAGAATACAAATGACAAGCTGTCTGCAAGGAGTATAAATTCTTCCATTCCCCACCATCCAATCAGAATTGAAGAAGCTCCTTGGATGGACATCTTCAAAGAGAAACAGTTGCCTCTTGAAAAAACACCTTTGGGATTTGAAGCCATTGTTCCCTACAGGCTCTCCAAGGGTTAAAGGGAGCGAGTGCTTCTCCCTAGAAAAGCCATAATGAGTTGGGGCTCTTCCGGCTCTCTCCTTTGCTGTCCTGGCGGACTTCTCTCAGAGAAACGGCCCTTTGAGGCATCTTGAGAACCTTCGGCAAAGAACCGTTGGAATGGGCGGGGCTAAGAATTCCCTCCTGTCTGTGAGGAGGAGTACAGTGATAAAGACGTCCTCTTCTCCTGGTAAAATAATACTAGCAATATTATAATAGTAATATAATAAAAAATAACAGTCGTGATGAGGGATTCTGCCCTAAAATCCTTTTCAAGGGTAGGACTTGCCCGCTATTGTATTGGAAGATATAATACTAGGCAAGCATTGTTCTTGAGGAACAGCCCCTGATCTGAAGTGACAAAAGCTGTGCGAGTCCTGAAGGAAAGAAAAATCCAGAATAATGAAAGGAATTTAATTTCCTCAATGGGAATATTTTTCAAAAACACCCAGTTCTTTTTTTTTAAGTTATCATCAATTGCAGAAGTGTGGGGAAATAAATATATATAAACAAAGTTTTACACCTGGGCCAAAAAAAAACCAAAGGTGCAAGCACAGATTAGGCGAATCCTGGCCCAAAAACTAACTGTGAGAGGGACCTTGGCGTCTTGGTGGATGATCACTTAAACATCAGAAGTGTGTGGTGGCAGCCAAAAAAGCTAATACAATCCTTGGTTGTAGAAACAGACATAGAATCAAAATCATGTGGAGTATTAACACAACTTCATAAAGCTTTAGTAAGGCCACACCTGGAATACTGCATCATTTTGGTCACATTACAAAAAAGATGTTGAGACTTTGGAAAAAGTGTAAAGAAGAGCAACTAAGATGATTAAAGTCCTGAAGAGTAAAACATGAAGAATGGCTGTAGGATTTGGGCTTGGCTAGTCTAGAGAAAAGGACTAGAGGGGACATGATAGCAGTATTTCAGTATTTAGTGGCTGCCATAAAGAAGAAAGGGCCAATCTATTCTCCAAAGCACCAGAGGCCAGGACAAGAAACAATGGATGGAAACTAATCAAGGAGAGAAGCAACCTGGAATTTAGGAGAAACTTCCTAACAGTGAGGTCAATTAACCAGTGGAACATCTTGCCTTTAGAAGTTGTAGGTACTTCATCACTGGAGTTCTTTAAGAAAAGACTGGACAGTCACTTGTCTGAAATGGTGTAGGATTTCCTGCTTGAGCAGGGGGCTGGATTAGAAGACCTCCAAGGTCCCTGATTCTGATATAGGTATGCAGGAAATTCAGGAAAAGCAAATGTAATGATAATAGAAGAAAAAGATTGTAATGGAAACCAGATAAAGCTGGAAGTCAAAGGTGGATTAATAGGGCTGGTGGCTATACAAGTAGCTCTTGACTTGCAACAGCTCGCTTAGTGATGGTTCAAAGTTACAACCGCACTGAAAAGTGACTTATAATTTTTTCACACTTATGACTGTTGCGGTATCCTCATGGTCATGTGATTTATATTTGGATGCTTGACAACCAACTCACTGGTTGGCAGTGTCTCAGGGTTGTGTGAACACTTTTTTCAATCTTCTGACAAGCCAAGTCAATGTCTATGGAGATTCTCAGTCATCCAAAGAACATCTTCAAAGAGAAACCAGAAAGTCCAGTTGCCTCTTGAAAAAGCACCTTTGGGACAAGCCAATGGGGAAACCAGATTCATTTACAACTGTCTTACTAATTTAACCACTGCAGTGATTTACTTGACAAATGTGGCAAGAAAAGTCGTAAAATGGGGCAAAACTCCCTTAACATATTTCTCACTTAGCAACATGAATTTTGGGTTCAATTATGGTCATAAGTTGAGGACTACCTGTATTTTTAATAATAATAAAAAATATATAGAAATTGAAACAAAAAGCAAAGTCAAAGAGCAGACTCAATGGAGCACAAGGTCTTTTTCTGCTATCAGTTTTCCATATTTCTGTGTCTTTTACTCTAATCCAGGGATGTCAAACTCGATTTCATTGAAGGCTGCATCAGAGTTGTGTTTGGCCTCGGGGTCAGGGGGGCATGGTGTGCGTGGCCTGTTCAGTGTCACTCGTGTCAGCGCCTGTGGTGGCCCGAACACTTTGCCAGCGAAAATGGGCTCCTGAGCTCCATTTTCAGCTGCAGCACCCTCCTGCAACCCTCTGCCAGTGAAAAGCAAGCTCCATTTTCACTGGCAGAGGGTTGCAGGAGGCTGCTGCAGCCGAAAACAGAGTTTGGGAGCCTGGCAGAAGCACAGCGGGCTGGTCCTTCAGTTTCCAGAGCAGCCCCGCAGGCCTTGAGTTTGACACCTGGTCTAGTCCAAACCCCTGCCTGAGGCAGGATGCCTAATACCATCTCAGGCAAACGAAAACCTCCAGCAACAGAGCATCCACAACTTTGAATTTTGACCAGCGGCAATTAAACAGACACTTGCCATTTTAATTTTGATAATTGCAAATCCTCTATACCGACTTCTTTCCTTTTTTGGCTATTACTGTGGGAAAGGAATTATAAGAGACATATTTTCCTGGTGTGTCCCGTGTACCTTGAATGGAGATCTACTGTATATTATAAAACATTGTAACATTGCCTGTCTTCCAATATCTAGAGACTCTAGTTCCAATGATAATCTTTACAATGCATCTGTCCTGGCAGTTAGAACAATGCCATGATTGTTCTTGTATGCAGAAGAAAAACAGCAGACATTTGAACATTAAATACATATCAATCACTCTAGTCCCTTTTGAAATAAGGCAAACAAGCAAAAAAAAAATTCCCATAGATCAGTGGCCCCTAACCTTTTGGGCACCAGTTCCATGAAGAGATTTTTCCGCAGACCAGAAGAGGCCATGGTTTTGCATGCTACCTGCACCCTGTGGATGGGGCTTCACTTTTTGGTGTGGCCCGGTTTCTGGCATGCCACGGCCCGGTGCCAGTCAATAGACCGGGGGTTGGTGACCCCTGCTATAGATATTGACCTCTGCTGTTCATTATTTATTTAGTTAATCAGGGCTATCTCATAACACTTTTTTTTTGGAAAAAAAGATAAGCAAATATGCTGCTTTGTTTTTATATGTATCTAATATTCACTTTTATAAAAAGATCAATGCTTGTTCATTTGTAAAAAAACAACAACCCACACACAACTACATAAAAATCAGTAAATTTATCTTTAATGGCCATCTATCTCACATGCATGACTGTGTAGCTAACATTGTGAAAAATAATGTATATAAAATAATGAATACACATACATATAAATATAGGCAAATCTAAACCATTATTAAAGGTAGAAATACTATTGAGTGGAATTTTAAATCTTGGAGACTGAACACATGCAGTTTTCTTAGCAGGGTTATGGTTAATGGACAAGGTAAAAAAAAAAACACACCACTTTGGTCTATTCTAAATCTCCTTCAACTTTAATTAGATGATCCTGGGAACCCAAAAGTTTTGCACTTGTAGGAGTGGCAAAATCTAGGAGTGGAGTTAAAAGAGAGATCAGTCTAGAATTCCTATGTAGCCACAAGCGGACTAAGTCCAACCCCCTTGAATTCGCGTGTCCCTTATCTAGCTACAAGATGGTGCTGTTAGTTGAGAAGATTAATGTCCAACTAATGCTTAGTACCTGCTTGTAATGGGCAACGAAATTCAAGGTTTGGACTTAGTCCACATGGGGCTACGTAGGAATTCTAGGCTGAGTCCTCTTAACTCTTAAGTCCCTCAAGTTCTGCCACACCTTCTACAGCACCTGGGTGATTTATTTTATGTTAGTTTTTGCTTGAGAATGCCAAACACAAACAATCAAGCCGCTAACCATTTTGATGACTACTTTTGAACTTTCTCCATCTCCTTTATATCATTTTTCAAATGGGACAATCAAAACTATACACAATATTCACATACTGTAGAAGGGAATAACAGTTGCAGCTGTTTTACTTCCATTCTTTTCCCACTGATCCCTAATGTGGGTTTTATTTTTTCTCATCTGCCACATATTGAGTCAATAGCTTCACTGGGGTCTCCATTATAACCTTAATCCTCATTTAATTACAGTCCACTATTCAACAATGTGTACATCAAATTAAGACGTTATGCCCCCAAAACATATCACATTCAACGTTCTTCAAGAGAACTACATTGTCCACTAAATTGCCTGTTCTATTTAAAGAGATTCCTCTCAAATTCCTCACATTTTATTTTCAAGATGTCAGTAACTTCTACAGACTTGGCCAATCTGTGGCATTTTCTCCCAATGATTTTGGGTATTAAGTGGTTGATTGAAGTACAGTCTCTTACCGGTAGATATCCAATTACGAGTTATTACTGCCCTGTCAATAAATGTCACATCAGTCACATATATGAAAAACTGTCAAAATCATACTTCAAAAAGAAACAGGTCAAGAATAAAAATAATGTAAATAAAATTTAATAAAAATGTCATTGCCATTAAAATAAGGAAGCAGACTGGTTCTTGTTTACATGCATCATCCATTATCTCTTATGCCCAAACATGCTCTTTCCAGCTTCCAAAGAGAATAACAAAAATATGAGAAATTGGTGAAGGGGTAGTTTTACTGGAAAAGAGGGGGGGGGATGTAGAAACTAATAGGACTGGAGGTGTTTGAAGAAGAGATAAGTGGGTATTTATCCACTTGGATAGTAGACGAGAGAGATTTCTACTTAAGTCTTAATTGTAAAGAAACAATTAAATTTCAGATAAATAAGCCTCATAAAAATCAGGTTTAATAAAAAAAAATTGGGCATACCGAGTATCTTGCTGCAATGAGATTATATTTGAGGCATATGCTTAGTTAGATCCCATCAAGTCCATCTATACTGTACCTATCACACAATCTTGGCCTCGTTGTAATAAATTGAAGCTTTTCTAAAACGTTCCTGTAATTGTCTTCATGCATGTTAACCTTCCTTCCCTATCATTTAATCATAATCCATTCCATTTCTATTTTGACACTGTGATCAGAAATGGAACCACATTAAGTTCTTTCCACACTGCATACATCTGCAGGGCCTCCCTTCTTTGTGGCTCCTTTTATCAGACATTCATTATTCTGAATGAAACTCCTTCCATATTATATGCTGACAGGTGGGTTCTCTCTTGTGTGGATCCTTTTATGAAAAGAGAGAGAAGTATTGTGGCTGAAACTCTTTCCACACACCTGACACTGATACGGTTTCTCTCCCGTGTGGATCCTCCTATGCGAATTAAGGGAACTGCTTGTAATGAAACTTTTTCCACAGTCGCTGCAATGGTATGGTTTCTCACCAGAGTGGATCCTCTTATGTGATATCAGGGAACTGCTTGTATGAAAGCTCTTTTCACATACTGTGCATTTATACAGCTTTTCCCCTGAGTGGATCTTCTTATGGGAACTAAGGTGGCTGCTTTGACTGAAGGTCTTTCCACAATCCAGGCATGAATATGGTTTCATCCCAGTATGGATCCTTTCATGGGAACTAAGGGAAGCACTTTGGCTGAAACTCTTCCCGCATTCCGTGCACTTATATGGTTTCTCCCCCGTGTGGATCCTTTTATGGGCAGTGAGGGAACCACTGGTGGTGAAGCTCTTTCCACAGTCTGTGCATTTGTATGGCTTCTCCCCTGTGTGGATCCTTTTATGGCAGGTAAACTGACTGCTTTGAGTAAAGCTCTTTCCACACTCCATGCATTTGTAGGGCTTCTCTCCAGTGTGGAACCTTTTATGAGAAGTAAAGGAACTCAAGTCTCTAAAACTCCTTCCACAATCCATGCATTGGTAAGGTTTCTCTCCCGTGTGGATCCTTTTATGGGAAATGAGTTCACTGCTTGTACTGAATCTCTTCCCACACTCCATGCATTGATACGGTTTCATCCCTGTATGGATCCTTTCATGGGAAGTAAGGGAAGTGCTCTGGCTGAAACTCTTCCCACACTCCATGCACTTATATGGTTTTTCTCCTGTGTGAATTCTTTTATGTGAAGTAAGGTTACTGCTCCAACTGAAGCTTTTCCCACACTCCGTGCATTGATACGGTTTCTCCCCTGTGTGGATCCTTTTATGGGAAGTAAGATCACTTCTACTTATAAAGCACTTTCCACAATCTGTGCATTGATACGGTTTCTCCCCTGTGTGGATCCTTTCGTGGGAAGTAAGACCACGTCTCATTGTAAAGTTTTTTCCACACTCCAGACATTTAAATGGTTTCTCCCCTGTATGGATCCTTTTATGGGAAATGAGATCACTGCTTGTACCAAATCTCTTTTCACACTGCAAGCATTGGAAGGGTTTCATCCCTGTATGGATCTTTTCATGAGAAGTAAGGGAAGAACTTTGGCTGAAACTCTTTCCACATTCCATGCACTTAAAGGGTTTCTCTCCTGTGTGATTCCTTTTATGGGCAGTAAGAGAACCACTTGTGGTGAAGCTCTTTCCACAGTCTGTACACTTATACGGTTTCTCCCCTGTGTGAACCCTTTTATGGGAAGTAAGTTGACTGTTTTGACTAAAGCTCTTTCCACACTCCGTACATTTGTATGGTTTCTCCCCTGTATGGAACCTTTTATGGGAAGTAAAGGAACTCATGTCTCTGAAGCTCTTTGGGCACTCCATGCATTGATAGGGCTTTTCCCCTGTGTGGATCCTTTTATGGGAGGTAAGGTTACTGCTCCAACTGAAGCCTTTCCCACACTCTGAGCACTGATATGTTTTTTTTCCCATGTGGCTCCTCTTATGGGAAGTAAGATCACTTCTCCTTACAAAAGTCTTTCCACACTCCCTGCATTTATATGCTTTCTCCTTTGTGTGAATTCTTTCATGGGAAATAAGACCACGTCTCACTGTAAAGTTTTTTCCACACTTCAGGCATTTAAATGTGTGTTTCTCCCGTGTGTGCATCCTTTTATGGGAGATGAGATCACTGCTTGTACAAAATCGCTTTCTGCATGCCGAGCATTGATATGGCTTCATCCCTGTATGGATCAGCTTCTGGGAATTAGGCGAAGCACTCTGGCTGAAATTCTTTCCACATTCCGTGCACTTATGTGGTTTATCTCCCATGTGGATCCTTTTATGCGCAGTAAGGGAACTGCTTGTGGTGAGGCTCTTTCCACAGTTTGTGCATCTACGTGGCTTATCCTCTGTGTGGATACTTTTATGCGAAGTAAGATCAATACTTGTACAGAACCTCTTTCCACAATCCATGCATTTATAAGGTTTCTTTCCTGGATTGGACTTTTTGTGCACAATATGATCATTGCTTGTATAGAAATGTGTTCTGTGTTCTCTGCTTTTACATGACTTCTCCACTCTATGAACGGTTTTCTGGGAGTTAAAAGTACTTTTCTCATTAAAGCTTTTTCCACTGTTTGAACTCTTACGTGATTTCGGTATCCCAATGCTTTGATGTAAAGTAAGATAGAGATTCGAATTATTTTTTCCATGTTCTTTACATTTAGGCTGCTTCTCTTTAGTATAGATACTGCTATATTCATGGACGTCTGATTTATGGATGGACATTTTTTCAGCCTTTACATAGCTCCCTTTTTCTTTGTGATGTTGCATATGGAAGGTGCAATTTTCTCCATACTTAAAACTAGAGGATTTCTCCATCCTATTGTTCAACTGGTTTTCAATCATGTTTGGCTCCTCCTGATTTTGCAATATCCCTTCTCCAGTTTCAGTTTGTTTCAAAGAATTCACATCCGATTCTTTATAATTCTCTGGTTCCTGCTTGTCAACTGTTTGGAAGAAAAAGAAAAGAAAAAGAAATCAGACGTTAAAGGTACGAAGTGAAAGTACCATCACATTATATTAGCTATATATTTATTTCAATACTGCTGTACCAGGTGATAGGACTATGAATGGGGGATTTCTTTACTGCATCTTGGATACTGGTTATTTCCGGAATGTAAGACTGCTTGGAGGTACCTGAAGTATGCGGTCCCACGAAACTCCATTATTTTTTCTCCATTGGAGAAAATAGTTTAGTATCAAAGAGAAAATCTCTAGGGCAGTGGTGGCTAACCTTTTTCGGCTCCCGTGCCAATAATTGCGCACGCGCTCGCTTGCATGTGCTCGCATGCCAGCACCCAGAAGGCAATGTCTGCTACCCCCTACACCCCCTGCGCATGCGCGCATGATCCCCTTGCGTGCCGCACGTCTCTGCGCACGCGATTCCCTCATGCGTCTGAGCATGCATGCACGATCCCCTTGTGTGCTTTTGCGCATGCATGCACGATCCCCCTTGCGCACAGTGCATCTTTGCATGTATGCGCATCTCCCACACACACCCTCCACATGTGCGCCAGATACCCAACAATCAACTGTCGGGCGGTGGCATGCGCATTGGGGCATCTTCTAGGCAACCTCTCGCGTGCCGGGGGGAAATGGCTCTACGTGCCACTTCTGGCACAGGTTTGCCAACACAACTCTAGGGAACACCGTCTTGAATTCAGGAGTGGGATATTATCAGCTTTGTTGCTTAACAATCAGTTTCAAGTGTGAACGAAGGCAAGTTGAAATTAAATCTAGAGAAAATGGAGATGCTGTTGCTACAAGGAAACTGAATTTAGATACTAGGATTCAGCATGAATGAAATAAAAGTCGTCCTCCATTGGAACCCCCCCTCAACCAATGTGCACTCCAGGAGTTCATCTGTCCTTGTATTTGTTGGCAGTCATATAGAGATCTTTGTTTACCCACAGTAACAACTTTGAGATAAACAGTGTGAAACAGTCAGGATATCCTGCAGTGGTGGGATTCAAAAGTTTCTACTACTGGTTCTGTGGGCGTGGCTTGGTGAGCGTGGCAGGGGAAGGATGTTGTAAAATCTCCAGTCAGAGGTGGTATTTGCCGGTTCTCCGAACTACTCAAAATTTCTGCTACCGGTTCTCCAGAACTGGTCAGAACCTGCTGAATACCACCTCTGATATCCTGAACTTGATCTTTTTTTCCCCTCCCCCGACTGGTAAGATTGCTTAAACAAGCTACATCTACTTGAAAAGTTTTTCTGTTCTTTAATAAGGGCTAACCACAAATTAACACACTCTGCTCTGTAATAATAATGAGTTGCTTAGAACTTCCATTTGTGCTGCTGCCTGAAACTGACCAGACCTTAATCAGTTTCATAATGAAGGTTTGGATGTCCTAAAGTGAACAAGGCAAAGAACCCCAGTTAGCACATTCTTCGCAATGTTCATTTTCAATTTTTGCTCATTTACTCATAATATCTTCTTTCCAAATGCAAACATTAACTTCCTTCTTAATAATTATCCAACCACAGGGTGAGCAATCCAAAGGGTGGGGGAATAGGAGGGAAAAGGTTTTAAGATTTGCCCTGAAAACCTAGTTTCCCCCTGAGTTGAACTGCAGAGAATTCCTTGCTGTCCCCCATTCCCCCCCACCAGGTATTTGGGGTGGAATCTCCCGGTACTCCGAGTATATTCAGGGACAATTTTTAATAAGGTTTCTCTAAGCGGTTACTTCCAATGCTGTTCTCTCTCCTACACTGTGGTTCTTTGGTATCTATCTGTCCCGCAAACCCCAATTTAAGTATTGATGCACAAATGAGAAGCGACACTTCTGATTTGTGCATCAACGCTTAAATTGAGGTTTGTGGCACAGATACCAAAGAACCACAATGCGAGAGAGATTTCAAATGCTATTATAGACAGAAATAAATAAATAAATGTAAAAGGCGGTTCTGAGATGACTTGCATAGCTAAGTAAGCAGTCTTGGAAACTGTGTCTCAGAAGGTGTTTGTTCCTCTCTTGAGACAACATGAAAACATGAGCTCTTACCAGAACAAGTGGGAGAGGCAATTATTATTTTAATATTATTACTATTTAGATTTGTGGATGACGACTTCCAGTGAGGCGAGAACCAATGCCTGCATTTCTCATTTGAAATTGGTAGCTGGATGCGAGATATGGATTACTGAAATTCTCTCTGGAAGAAGGAGAAATCTGGAAATTTCCTATATGTATTTTGGACAGCTGGTTTTTGTGAGCGGACAGTAGAAATTATCATTTTTTGCACCTGTTTGCAATCAGCTGGGTTCCACCATCTCTGGGCAGTAAATGTAGCTTTTCAGGACTCAAGGTTTGATCAAACCTCTTCCTTTTAATAATTTTGGAGTATTAGTGGGACTTAAAGATGACTGGGAGGAAGAAGGAAAAATAAATAAAACTGGTTTACCTGTATATGGTTAAAGAGTAGGTTATGTTTTGTGATGTTTAATGAATATCTGATTGGATAGTTTTTCTTTTAGAAATATGCAATTGTGTAATGGACTAATCTTTTGATATCTAAATAAGGGGTTATTATTGTAATTTATAATAGAAGGATGAGGGGAATCTAGACTAAATGCTTAGATTAGGTTTTTAAAATTTTTACTACTTCTTTATTATTAAGGCTAGCTGAAGATTTAGAAAAGACTTTATAGAAAATAGGGTAAGATATAGAATGAAAAGGTGTTGTACTGTAGTTTAAGAGTCAGTGATATATTGTTAATCTTCATTACTATTGAGATGAAAAGGGAAAACTTATTGTCTTCGCAAGGGGGTTGCACTTTCTATTTTTTTTCTTTTATGTATTTTTGTGTCAGGTTTTAAATTATCTTATTTATCATAATCCTTAATAAAATTATGCCAAGATTATTATTTTGATTTACATAGCCATCCATCTCACATACATAACTCTAGGTGCAATGCACATAAAGTCATATCAATTCTCTCCAGCTAAAGTACGTGCCTGAATATCCTCCAACAAATTGCTAAGCAATTTCTGATCTCTCATCAGAATATACCTTCCCGACCAATTTCAACCCAGAACAAAATGAATCTCTTACCCATGGACTCCACATGCTTAGCATTTTCCAGCATGACCTCTCTATACAGTGATTTTTGGTCAAAATCCAGCAGAGCCCACTCCTCCTCAGAGAAAAACACAGTTACATCTTCAAAGGACACCAGAACCTAAAGTACAATAGCAATCTTCGTTAACGAACAATTCCAAAAAATATTCACAAATTGCTTATTCTCATGGCAATTTTTTGATCAATTCCTGAGGCACGTTCATTAAGCAAGTATTGGGATATTACTACATGACACCTTAATGTCTTATGTTGCCCAGTAGGAGATACAAGCATTCACTGAACAAGATGAAGATGTCGGGAGATGTTCTCAAGAAGAAACTTGAGATACTATGAATATATGGATGGTATCAGAATACTGGGAAGATGCTTATGCTCTGATAAACTTGTTAGCTGGGCAATATTAAATTAGCTCTGAAAAACTGATTCAGACCACTGTGGAGAGCGTTTCATGTTCCTTGAATAAATCATTTTGCACTTTGGGAGGTGGGATCCTCCTACCTGAGTGGGAAGTACAACCCTTGTTTCTGCACCACCACAAAGAAGAGACCTTTTCATTGGTACAGTCACTATTGCTCCATTTTCTGAGAATGAGATAAAAGCAGAGGAAGTACATGTTTTAAAAACAGTAGGAGAAAAACTCTGCACACGGGGCTAAGGTATTATAGCAACAGGAACTCAAAGACTTCAGGCAATGGATACTTCCCAGTACTCCAATACATCAAAAGGAACCTCTTTTACCTGATGAAGTCTCCTGAGATGGATGCTCCTGGGACATCTTCCCGGAGACAATTTCTGGAGGGAGATGTGACACCCCCTCTAATGCTTCAGAACCTTGGGTGGCCATCTCCATGAACGGCGCACGAACCTAAAATAGCAGCCAAACAAAATATTACTGCCCCTGTCCCAACTTGTTTTATGTCCTCAGAAATAATCAGGGTGAAAATGGATAGAACCATTTACTTAACCAGGACAGGATTCTATTAAAGGTAAAGATTCCCTCGCCCATATGTGCTAGTTGTTTCTGGCTCTAGGGGGCGGTGCTCATCTCCGTTACAAAGCCAAAGAGCCAGCGCTGTCCGAAGACATCTCTGTGGTCAGGTGGATGGATGACTAAACACCAAATGTGTATGGAACGCTGTTACCTTCCCACCAAAGTGGTCCCTATTTTTCTACTTGCATTTTTACATGCTTTTGAACTGCTAGGTTGACAGAAGCTGGGACAAGTAATGAGAGCTCACTCTGTTATGCGGTGCTGGGGATTCGAACCGCCGAACTGCCAACTTTTCTGATCGACAAGCTCAGCGTCTTAGCCACTGATTATCCTAATTATATCAGAATGGAAACATGTAAAATTTATTCATATTGATCTCACCTGCTGTTTTTGCTGCATTTTCTGCTCCACTTGGCTCAAGAGGAAACTTTCAGCCAGACCCATTTCTGGAGAGCTGGTCTCTGTTTTACATATCCAGCCACAGTTCTCCATCTGGGACAGGGTGGCCAGTGGCAGGACCACCAAATCCATCATCTGAGTTTTCCTGTGGTCCTCTTGGCTCAGCCACCGATCATAAAGATGGTGGAGTTGGCAGCATACTTCTCGGAGTCCTTCAGCTTCCTGGCAACAGAACTCCCTGAAAGGGCAACGATGGACAACGCAATGTGTGGTTTCTTCTTTCAGAATGTCCTGCTGAGTTCTTGCCATTTTTCCAAATAAATCCAAGCGCTCTTCTGAATCTGCAAAGCAACTTTCATTCATGGGAGTAGAATCGCAAGGAGAGACCCCTTCAGCCATCTTGAAGAATGAGGCATTTCTCCCCTCCATGACTGGATTCTTTGGGAATTACCGTATGTCCAGCTTGCAGGCTAAGATGTAGAAAACTATAATCCAAAGCACTGACAGGAACCTTTCATTATTTAATATGTTTACAATTTACTTTCCTGAAAAATATCCACGAGAGTGGCTTGCAGGGATTAAAAGCAAAAACAGTAGATCACAACTGCTGATGAAAGATAATTGCAATGGGTGGGGAAAAAAATCTTGGACATTAAAACATGTACCACTTCCACCACTGGTACACATTACAAAGGATATGCAAGTTTGTTTTGAAACTTAAGAAATCTTGAAGTTTGTGGGATTTTTTTTTTTAAAAAAAACTATGTATCCAGGGTGCCACTTTGCAAAGACTCTGATATTGACACAAGAGGCGCAGATCAGCCTGAACTTTTGGATTGCGTCAGAAGGGGCTATTTCCCTTCCTCCAAACCCTGGAAGGATGGCTTCCCAAGCCAGGAAACCCAGATCCTCCAAACTGTGGATGTTCCAGATGCTCTCAACAGAAATCCAACCCTAAACTTAGAATAGAATAGAATAACAGTTGGAAGGGACCTTGGAGGTCTTCTAATCCAACCCGCTGCCCAGGCAGGAAACCCTACATCATCACTTCAGACAAATGGTTATCCAATCTCTTCTTAAAAACTCCCAGTGTTGGAGCATTTACAACTTCTGGAGGCAAGTTGTTCCACTGATCAATTGTACTAACAGTTAGGAAATTTATTCTCAGTTCTAGGTTGCTTCTCTCCTTGATTAGTTTCCACCCATGGCTTCTTCTCCTATCCTCAGGTGCTTTGGAGAATAGCTTGACTCCCTCTTTTTTGGGGCAGCCCCCGAGATATTGGAACACTACAAGAACATTACAAGAAGGTGTGTGGAGCCCTGAAACAGACCCAGGAAGGATAGTTTGAAGAGTCCACCATGCCTCTCCTAAGACACAATTATAAGCTATCTCCCATTCCTCCTACGGAAAGCTGGTTTTTCCTTCCCCTCTTTATCACACAAGGAGAAAAGTCTTTTAACAAAATAACAGACTTGGAAGGGACCTTGGAGGTCCTACACCACTTCAGACAAATGGTTATCCAACATCTTTTTAAAAACTTCCAGTGTTGGAGCATTCACAACTTCTGGAGGCAAGTTGTTCCACTGATTCATTGTTCTAAGTGGCAGGAAATTTCTCCTTAGTTCTAAGCTGCTTCTCTCCTTGATTAGTTTCCATCCATGGCTTCTTATCCTGCCCTCAGGTGCTTTGGAGAATAGCTTGACTCCCTCTTCTTGCTGGAGTCTTTAAGAGGACTGCGCAGAATTCAATCTCTAATCAAGAAGCTCCTCTCCTTGCGGAAATTAAGAGCCCGGCGCACCTTGCAAAAAAAAAAAAAAAAATGGGGCAGGTGAGTGGGAAGTGCAGAAGGTGGAATATTGGGGGATTTCCAGCTAAGCCCCACAAGATCCCCTCCCCACACCTCCAGATCTGGAGAGACCGAGAAGATCTCCTGGTCTGGCTGGGCAGCCCGACAGAATCCGCCACTTCCCTGCAAGGAGGCGCTTCGCAAGCCGGGCAACTGCGGAGAAAGGAAGGGCCAGCGAAAGAAGGAAAGAGCCGTTTGGAGGACAGGTCCAGCGTTTGGCGGAGAACGCAGCTTCCTGCAAAGCACTCCCTCGGCGTGGGGAAGGGTCATTTCCTGCCCTCCCCTTGCAAGCATCGGGCGAGATGCCGCTAGGAACGAGGCAAAAGCTCTTCGGCTGAACCCGGAGGTGGTTTTTGCAAAGGGGCGCCCTCTGGCGGGTCCTGAGTGCCAAGCCTGCAGGGCGATGGATGGGTTGCTCCAGAGGGAGATGCTGTATCATAAGGGGCTTTTGTCCAAGAAACCATCCCTCTGCTTGTCTATGGAGATTCTCAGACATCCAGGTCAGGGGTCTCCAACTTTGGCCACTTTAAGACTTGTGGATTTCAACTCCCAGAGTTCCTCAACCAATAAAGCTCTGCCCAGAAGCTTCTTGGATGAGAAGCAAAACATCTTCAAAGAAAAACAAGCAAGTCCAGTTGATTCTTGAAAAAGCACTTTTGGGACAATCATGACCTGGACATTTAGCTATGCAAGAGCTAAAGAACCTTCTTGGATGAGAAACAAAATGTCTTCAAAGAGAAACCAAGAAAGTCCAGTTCCCTCTTTAAAAAGCAACTCTGGGACAACCAGGACCTGGATGACTGAGAATCTCCATAGATATTTAACTGTCTCTTAATAGTTGGTCTCACAATAATCAGAATCTAATTCCAGCAAAGATCTGGCATCCATAGCTATGTCTCCTGCTCACCTGTGAATGTTGAAGTCGGTATTGCAAATGGACTATGGGGTGGGGGCAATCCTCACCTTCACTTAGGGAAAGTGCATAACTGTTGGAAGTGAAAACCCACCCCTCTCCTAGGAAAATGAAATATTTTAGGATATACTAAAAAGGCAAAATATTTCCCCTAAAAAGAAAAATAGAAACTCAAAAGAGGCAGAAACTCTCTCACACACCCAACCTTTACTGATGGGCCATTACTCTGGCCTGGGTCAGTCTATTTTACATAACAAAGATCTACTCCAGGTAAAGCTATATTAGGAATTGCTTAAAGCCCTTTCATTACATCATCATCCAGGAAGGCTTCAACCAAGCCTGGGACTCAGGACAGCCTACAGCAGGGGTCCCAACCACGTTCACGGACCGGTATGGCCCCATGGGAGACTGACAGCCAATCAGAATACAAGCTCAAATTCAAATCCCAACAGCGGGCATAAAACCAAGGGTTTCTCAGCATCTCTGCCTCTTTTCTTTTCTTTCACCCAACATCTTGAAGCATGTGATCGTCCTTTTCACTTTGGAGCTCCAAGGCATGTGGTCCTCTCCACCATTAAACCATCTTTCCAAACAGCCTCCATGTTTCCAGTGTATTTTTCCCCACTTGGAACTGAATCCAGAAGGATAATTCTTCCAACGTAACAAAAAATGTATTTTTATATGAATGTATTTGATTCACAGGCGACTACAAATTAAGCAAGGGTGTGTTGGGAGAATTTCCCTCAGTCTAAAGTACCCTGTTAAAAGGTGTGTGTGTGTGTGTGTGCATCAGGAGCTTTTTAACTTCTGCCAACTTCTTTTTAACTTCACCTCAATTCTCTCTCTAGGTCAGTGGTGGCTAACCTTTTTGGGCTCCTATGCCAAAAATTACGTGCGGGCAAGTGCACACACACTTGCATGCCAGCACCCAAAAAGGAATGCACGTAGCTTCCCCACGCCCCCTGCGCATGCGCGCACGATTCCCATCCCCACCCTCTTACCTGCACTGCGCCTCCCAGCTGATTTTTGGCCCTTTTGAGGCCTTTTGCGACCTGCCAAAGGCTTGAGGGATGCCTCTGCAGGCTTTGCAGGCGGAAAAATGGGTCTGTTTCATCATTTCCGGTATTTCTGGAAATATAGGAAGTGATGAAACGGGCCTATTTTTCGGCCTGCAAAGCCTACAGAGGCATCCCTCAAACCTCTGGCAGGCCAAAAAAGGCCCCAAAATCAGCTGGGAGACGCGTGCATGCGCAGTGAGGTAAATTTGCCTAGGGCTTGCATGCCCGCACAACAGGGTGGGCTTCAAAAATTTTAGCAAAGGGTTGCTGGGTGGGCGTGGCCATGGTGGGTGTGGCCTAGTCGGCCTCCTGCTCCACAGCCAGTGGGGGAGGGGCTCCAGAAGCTTTCCTCGAGCTTCTGAGAGGGCAAAAATGGCCTCCCCGGGCTCTGGAGGCTCTCTGAAAGCCAGGAACGGGCCCATTTCCGGCCTTCCCAAACTTCCGGGAAGCCCATTTTTCACCATCCCCAAGCCTCTGTGCATGCCCTGCATTTACCTGCATCCAAAACGGGCTGTGTGGGGACTTCTGGGAGGGGCGGGGTGGACGGGGCCAGCCAGGAGTTGGATTTGGAGGTTCTCCAAACTGCACAAAATCTTAGCTAGGGGCTCTCCCGAACCCCTGCCGAACACCCAGCAGCCCACCCTTGCTGTTACCCTAGGAAGGGTAACCCTCAGACTAGGAAGCCAATGCCATGAAAGTCAGTACTACAGGTAGTCGTCAACTTACGACCACAACTGAGCCCAACATTTCTATTGCTAAGTGAGACATTTGTTCAGTGACTTTTGCCCCATTTTACGACTTTGCTTGCCACATTTGCTAAGTGAAACACTGCAGTTGTTAAGTTAGTAACACGGCTGTTAAGTGAATCTGGCTTCCCCATTGACTTTGCTTGTCAGAATGTCGCAAAAAGTGACCACGGGACACTGCAACCGTCATAAATGTGAGTCACTTGTCAAGCACCCGAATGTAAATCACGTGACATGGGGATGCTGCAATGGGTCATAAGTGTGAAAAATGATCACAGGTCACTTTTTTCAGTGCCATTGTAACTTTGAATGGTCACTAAATGAACTTGTTCTATAGGACTACCTATACTATTATAGTAAAGCTATACAGGTAGGCCTTGACTTTCAACCACAATTGAGCCCAACATTTCTGTTGCTAAGTGAGACATTTGTTAAGTGAGTTTTGCCCCATTTTACAACCTTTCTTGCCATACCTGTGAATCACTGCAGTTGTTAAGCTAGTAACACAGGTTGTTAAGCAAATCTGGATTCCCCATTGACTTTGCTTGCCAGAAGGTCGCCAAAGGGGATGCAGGACCCTGGGACGTCGCAACGGTCATAAATATGAATCAGTTGCCAAGCGTCCAAATGCTGATCACATGACCATGGGGATGCTGCAATGGTCATAAGTGAAAATAAAAAAGAGTCATGGGTCATTTTTTTCCAGTGCCATTTGAACAGTCATTAAGTGAACTGTTGTAAGTCGAGGACCAGAAACCTAGACCTCCTGTCCCCCCTCCTGCCATCTGCAACTGGGACTTCCAGGATGAAAGCATTCCAACCGGCTCTGTTTGTCCTCCTGGGCAGGGGTCTCCAACCTTGGCAACTGTAAGACTTGGGGACTTCAACTGGGAACTGAAATCCACAAGTCTTACAGTTGCCAAGGTTAGAGATCCCTGCTTTTGGGGATGCAAGCAGCGCCTCCAACCCTTTGGAAAACCCCGGAGACAGCTAGGAACAAACAAACGGGCTTTCTTGCCCGGCGGCTGCGGAAAAGAAATGGATCCGCCCAAGCCTTTTCCTCGCCTGGGACCTCGATCTCCAAAGAGGCTTGCAGGCGGGAGCCACTGAGGCCGGAGAGTCGCGCAGATGGCAGCCGCGCCCAGGGACATCAAAGGCTCCGGGCATTTTCGTTCTCTCCAGGCTTTCCAAGGGTTAAAGAGAGCGAGTTCTTCTCCCTAGAAAGGCCATATTGAGGAGTGAGGGGGTACTTCTGACCCTCTTCTTCGCTTTCCCGGCGGATTCCCCTCAGAAAAAACGAACCCAGGTCTTTGAGGCATCTCGGGAAAGAACCATTGGGAGAGGCGGGGCTAAGATTTCCCGCCTGTCTGTGAGGAGGAATCGCGCGACTGAGACGTCCTCTTTTTCTAGTAAGTTAACGATCGTAATATTATAATAGTAATATAATTAAATAATAATAATGCCGAAGAATTCTGCCCTAAAGTCCTTTTCAAGGGTAGGACTCGCCTGCTACTGTATTGAAGATACGGTGCTAGCAAACATTGCTCCTGAGGAACAGTGGTCTAAAAGTGACCATCTCTGAGGGGAAGCTGTGGCAGTCCTGCAGGAAAGAAAAATCCAGAATATTGAAATGTTGAATTTCCCCAATCGGAATATTTCTCAAAGACATCCAGTTCTTTTTTTTTTTAAGTTACTTCAGGAATTGCAGAAGTATGGGGAAATATAGGTAATAGGATTGTGAGTTTGTTAGTAGGATTCACTGGGTTAGGGATTTTATGACTTTAACTGTGAATTGTATTGTATTAGGGAGGTTCAGCCAATCTCATTATACACATGTACTCTGACAAAAGTTTGAACTGAACCTGGTAGTCCTCGACTTACGACCCTATTTGAGCACTGTGAAGCTGTATAGAAGTCTAGGTGCTATTGCTATCTATAGGGTTATATTAATAGGTTAATACAGGATATGGGGTTTAAATGTTGCTTTCCCTTAGATTCAAGGTGGTAGCAAGGGGATATGAAAGTTTGCCTTGATGGAAGTAAATACACTGCTCAAAAAAATAAAGGGAACACAAAAATAAGACATCCTAGATCTGAATGAATGAAATATTCTCATTAAATACTTTGTTCATTACATAGTTGAATGTGCTGACAACAAAATCACACAAAAATTATCAATGGAAATCATATTTAGCAACCCATGGAGGTCTGGATTTGGAATTACACTCAAAATTAAAGTGGAAAAAAACACTACAGGCTGATCCAACTTTGATGTAATGTCCTTAAAACAAGTCAAAATGAGGCTCAGTAGTGTGTGTGGCCTCCACGTGCCTGTATGACCTCCCTACAACACCTGGGCATGCTCCTGATGAGGTGGCAGGTGGTCTCCTGAGGGATCTCCTCCCACACCTGGACTAAAGCATCCCCCAACTCCTGGACAGTCTGTGGTGCAACGTGGCATTGGTGGATGGAGCGAGACATGATGTCCCAGATGTGCTAAATTGGATTCAGGTCTGGAGAACGGGCGGGCCAGTCCATAGCATCAATGCCTTCGTCTTGCAGGAACTGCTGACACACTCCAGCCACATGAGGTCTACCATTGTCTTGCATTAGGAGGAACCCAGGGCCAACTGCACCAGCATATGGTCTCACAAGGGGTCTGAGGATCTCATCTCGGTACCTAATGGCAGTCAGGCTACCTCTGGCGAACACATGGAGGGCTGTGCAGCCCCCTAAAGAAATGCCATCCCACACCATTACTGATCCATTGCCAAACCGGTCATGCTGGAGGATATTGCAGGCAGCAGAACGTTCTCCACGGCATCTCCAGACCCTGTCACGTCTGTCACATATGCTCAGTGTGGACCTGCTTTCATCTGTGAAGAGCACAGGGCGCCAGTGGAGAATTTACCAATCTTGGTGTTCTCTAGCAAATGCCAAACATCCTGCACGGTGTTGAGCTGTAAGCACAAACCCCACCTGTGGACGTCGGGCCCTCATACCACCCTCACGGAGTCTGTTTCTGCGTTTGAGCAGCCATATGCACATTTGTGGTCCTCTGGAGGTCATTTTGCAGGGCTCTGGCAGTGTTCCTCCTGTCCCTCCTTGCACAAAGGCAGAGGTACCATTCCTGATGCTGGGTTGTTGCCCTCCTACGGCCTCTTCCACGTCTCCTGATGTACTGGCCTGTCTCCTGGTAGCGCCTCCATGCTCTGGACACTACGCTGACAGACACAGCAAACCTTGCCACAGCTCACATTGATGTGCTATCCTGGATGAGCTGTACTACCTGAGCCACTTGTGTGGGCTGTAGACTCCGTCTCATGCTACCACTAGAGTTAAAGCACTGCCAGCATTCAAAAGTGACCAAACCATCAGCCAGAAAGCATAGGAAATGAGAAGTGGTCTGTGGTCACCACCTGCAGAACCACTCCTTTATTGGGGATGTCTTGCTAACTGCCTATGCTTTCCACCTGTTGTCTATTCCATTTGCACAACAGCATGTGAAATTGATTGTCAATCAGTGTTACTACAGAAGTGGACAGTTTGATTTCACAGAAGTGTGATTGACTTGGAGTTACATTGTGTTGTTTAAGTGTTCCCTTTATTTTTTTGAGCAGTGTACATTGTAGCATATTCCAGAGCCCCCGTTACAAGGAAAAAAATATTCAATCTATTTGAGATGCATTCTCTCAGCAGACTGCCTGCATCAGTGGTTGCCAGCTGGTGGGCTGTGAGAAAATTTTGGTGATCCGTAGAGAAATATCATCCCCAGAGCACCCCCCCCCAAAGCAATTTATCCAGGCTGCACAGGAACACAAGGCTGCACCGCCCACATGGCTCACGGGAACCCTCCCCGCCCACTCACTCCTTACCTGGCAAACTTGCCTACTAAGTTGCTATTTTTCATCCCCCCCCCAACCATCAGCTGTTCTGCTGTGCCAGGAGATTTAGATTAGCTAGAAAGCTGGACCTTGTTGGATTAACCTTCCTTAGAACTGAAGGGATATTATTCAGTGCAGACTCAGGTAGCCAATGGAAGAAAGATAGATCTGTGATTCTGTGAGCAACTCAATCTGCCTGCCTGCTTTGCCTGATTTGGGTAAAAGTTGCTCTTTTTTTAAATAAAAAAATCTATATTTACATAAATATTTATAATATTTACATACAAGCCATGCCCAGCCAGTCACATGATCACCAAGCCACACCCACAGAACCGGTTAAGAAATTTGAATCCCTTCCCTTTCCCTCCCTTCCCCAACATCAGCAAGCCACCATCAGTCAAAATTCGTATTAGTGGTCCCTGGGATTGCCTTTATATTGCACTAAATTCATGAACTATACTAGAGAGGAGGAAATGAGAGGCATGATGTCAGGGTAGTAAGTTGAATGAGGCAATGGTTGCCAAGCCGTATGTTTCAGTTTTGTTTCGACCATTACAACAGTCACCCAGTTTCGTGAACGCCAATTCTCATCCAATTGTTATTTGTTTATTTCTCATGTGCTCTTTTAAGTTTGAACTTAACTGTATTTTTTTAACTGTAATATTTAATGGCATCATATAGTTTGATAACTATGATTTCTTGTTTTGTTTTAGATTCAAATGAAATGAACCCATAATGGGTGAAAAAAAGCAAAGGAATATTTTGCATTTCTTTAGCAATGTAAAAGATAATGTTACTAATGATAATAGTAACAACAACAATATGTGTACTTCACTTAACCGTGAGCTGATCAATGAATCAGAGCCTCCACAATCCTCATCAGGCACCATTAGGAAGAACATTCGAACTGGAGGTGGAAAGAAAAAAAAACTCAAAGTATCAAGAAAATATGATTCGAACTACTTGAAATTTGGATTTATTCAAGAACCTGGTAGTGAGCTGGATCCACGACCGCTTTGTGTTGTGTGTTCTGAGAGTTTAGTAAATGATGCCATGACACCTTTGAAACTCAAAAAACACTTCCAATTAAAACACCCAGATTTAGCTAAGAAACCGCTGGAATATTTTCAAAGAATGCATGAAAATATGCAAAAGCAAGTAATTCCTTTAACAAAAATGACCGTTGAAGATAAGTCCTTAGTAAAGGCTTCTTATCTGACAGCACTTCAGATCGCAAAAAATAAAAAGTCGTATACGATTGCAGAAGAATTAATTAAGCCTTGCATGTTACAAGCCTGTGAAGAGGTTTTGGGAAAGCAGGCTGTCCAGAAACTGAAAATAATTCCTATGTCCGCTAACACTGACAAGCACAGAATTGAAGACATGGCTGAAGATATTGAAAATCAAGTTATAGAAATGGTGAAAAACTCACCATTTTATTCAATTCAACTTGATGAATCAACAGACATAAGTAACAAGGTTCTTCTCCTTTGTTTTGTGAGGGTTGAGTGTGAAGGAGAGTTACAGGAAGAACTACTTTGTTCACTCAACTTGCCAGGTAGAACAACTAGCTCTGAGATTTTTGAAGCACTTAATAGTTATTTCCTGGAACATGGAATTGAATGGAAAAAATGTATTGGGATATGTACAGACGGTGCCTCAAATATGACTGGACATCTTTCAGAAATTGTTGCAAAGGTAAAAAATGTTGGTCACCCAGACATTTTGTCTACACACTGCGTTATACATTGTGAACAACTTGTGGCAAAAAAAATGTCCCCAGAACTACACGAAGTGTTATCAGATGTTATTAAAATTATAAATGAAATTCAACACAAGGCACCCAATTCTCGAATGTTCGAGGAAATTTTTGAAGAAATAGGTTCTGAGTGTACTCACCTTCACACTGAGGTGAGATGGCTGTTAAAGGGCAAAATACTAACCCGACTGTTTGCTCTACACAAAGAAGTCAAATCATTTTTCCAGCAGCAAAATAATCTGAAATTTCAAAAACTCTTGTCCAATGATGAGTGGGTAGCCAAGCTTGCATACCTGGCAGATATTTTTTCGCAGTTAAGTGATCTAAACATATCTTTGCAAGGACAACTTAAGGATATATTCACACTACGAGGTAAAATTGATGCGTTTCAAGAGAAAATATTACTGTGGCAAATGCGGTTGGCTGAAGAAGATCTGCAGATGTTCTTAAATTTTGATGACTATATGAGAGAGAAAGATGTCAATCGGCAGGTGGTAACCATTGTTCAACAGCACTTGCAATCACTCACAGAATCTTTTGGTCGTTATTTTCCAAAGAAAGAAGATCCCAGACATGGCAATATGTGGATAATAGATCCATTTGCAGCAAAAATTGAAGATTGCAATTTAAGCATGAATGAAAAAGAAAGTCTCATTGACTTATCATCCAATGACCGTCTCAAAGCTAAATTCCAATCACCCATATCAAAATCTCATTTTTGGCTCTCTGTAAAAAGTGAATACCCATTGCTGAGTGAAAAAGCAATGAAAATTTTGATTCAATTTTCAACAACATATTTATGTGAAAAGACATTTTCATCTGTCACAGCAATTAAAACTCAGTACAGTTCTTGGCTTGAAATAAAAATGGCTCTCCGTCTTGTAGTAACATCATTGGAGCCAAAAATCCATAAACTTATTTTAAACAAGCAGGAACAAATATCATACTAAAATGTGTAATACTTAAATAAGCTTCAATTATTTTGTAATAATTAACTTTAATAATTTTGTTACAATTAGACAACCTTTAAAGATTTTGTTATGATTAAATAAGCATTTACTACTTTGTCATAAATAAGCATTTATAATGTTATATTAAATAGGTGCATTTCATATTAATAAAATGGAAGTTCTCTGATAATTATTTTACAAATGTACGTATCTTTTTAAAACAATCATTAGTGATCCACAGGATTTAAAATTATGAATTTAGTGGTGTGAAAGATTGGCAACCACTGACGTTGAGGACTCCAATCCATCTCGGCATATATTACTCTATCTGAGCTGGAGGCAGATGTTGGTTCCACCAGAAAAAAAAGATGTCTCAACAATTAGTACAGAAAAAATAACCTTTGTTGTCATTTTTTTTATTGTGAGCACAATGGCATACATTAAAAATGAAATTCTGTTGCCTCCTCTCAAAAGAAGGTATATATCTACCTATACACATAACATATATATAGAGAGAGAGAAGGAGTGGGGGGGAGCGCAACATTATCATACTTCCAGCAGATAAAGGTAATGCCACAGTAGTAATGAAAAAAAAAAAGACTACGAAATAAAACTGGCAGACCTACTACAAGACTCCACATTCTAACCCATAAACACTGACCCAACCACATATCTAGAAAAAATAAGAAAATCATAACCAGCAACATTAGCAAAGAGATCCAACAGAAGATCATCCCAAGAGAAAAATCTTCCAGATGCCCCAAATTATACGGCCTCTCCAAAATACACAAAGGCATACCTCTTAAGACCCACAGTCAGCTCCATAGGAGCACCACTACAAAACCTGGCCAAATACCTAGCAAAACAGCTACAGCCCCATGCTGAAGCAGCAGCTTCACATGTACAAAACTCATACCGCTTCTTAGAAATGATCAAAAATCTACATGGAACAAAGAGACCTGCTAGTAAGTTTTGATGTTTCACTATCACCCAAGTCCCAGTGAAAGAAACCCTACAAATCATCAAATACAAACCACCCAAGCACCTCATAGAACTAACTGAACACTGCTTAACCAACACATATTTCATATACAAAGGACAAAGATACAAGCAGATCGAAGGAGCCCCCATGGGATTGCCACTGTCACCCGTTATTGCAAATCTGTTCATGGAAGAATTCGAATCCAGAGCCCTGGCAAATGCCACTCACAAACCCAAACTATGGCTAAGATACATTGATGACACATTTTTTATTTGGCCCCATGGAAAAGAAAACCTAAATAATTTCCTAACACAACAATACATCCCCCAAAATCAAATTCACCATGGAAACGGAAACAAACAACTACCATTCCTAGATGTACTAATCTACAAAAAGACAGATGGCACACTAGGACACACCATATACGAGAAGAAAACACACATCAACTGCTACCTAAACACTCAGTACCACCACCACCCAGCACAAATAAACTCCTTAGCCAAAACACTAATTACCAGAACCAAATGCCTGGCAGACAAGGCACACATAAAGACTGAAATATGCACCCTGACCAAAATACTGATAGCTAATGGCTCCCACAAAAACAAAATCACGTGATCCACAAAAACACACTGAAACACAATAGGGACCAGAAAATGAACAAACCTATGGAACAGCTGTCCTGCCCTACATAAGAGAAACAAAAGACAAAATCAGCAAAATACTATGCAGGCATCACATCAAGACTGCCTTCAAAATGGACAAAAAAATAGCAGCCATCCTAAGAAACCCCAAAGACCGAGAAAACCAAGGCATATATGAAGTACCCTGTGCATCATGCCCTGCCATACATAGGACAAACCAACAGAAGGATAAGTACCCGCCTTGAAGAACACAAGAATGCAATAAAAAAGCTGGAACACACTTCCTCACTAGTCCAACATACAAAAGCCACAGGTCATAGCATCGACTTCAATGGCACCAAAACCCTAGCTACTATAGAAAACCCAGGCTACAGAATCATCAGAGAAACCATAGAAATTGATAAAAGACCTAATAGTATGAATAGAAGAGATGACTCCACCAGACTATCAATCATCTAGAAGCCTGCACTCACAAACAAAAAAATCTCTATACCACAATCCAGGCAAGCACCTGGACACAAACAAACCCCTCCTAATACCTCCAGCCCAAACATGCCCCAGCCAGCTACCCCAATAAAACCTAGCTTCCTAATAAATATCGGCCATTCACAAGAAACCAAGCTGCACTAAGAAACCCCAATGCACAAAACACAATGTTGCCAACCAATCAAGAACCCAGCAACTCGAAGACCAATAAAAACAGACCTAGACTCCCAGCCAATCAAGATGAGGAAAAAGCCATTCAAATAAAGCAGAAAGCCAGCACCAAATTCAAACAAAAAATGCTGCTAAGCCTGACACACAGGATTAAAAAGAACCCACTAAACAAGCCTGAGGATGGCAGATGAGATTCTGCTGAAACGTCACAATTAAAAAAGCACAAATATTAAGATGTGAGAAAATACCTGAAGAAACCTAAATACCATACATGTAAATTCCCATGAAAACATAAGAAAACACACACACGTGTATGTATGTATTTATATACACTGCTCAAAAAAATAAAGGGAACACTTAAACAACACAATGTAACTCCAAGTCAATCACATTTCTGTGAAATCAAATTGTCCACTTAGGTAGCAACACAAACAGATCCCCCCGATACCTCCAGTTCAAACACACCCCAACCAGGCACCCAGATGAAACCTAGCTTCCTAACAAATGATAACTGTCCATTTACTCGGAGCCAAGCTGCACTAAAAGCCTCCAATACCGGAACACAATGTTGCCAGCCAATCAAGACACACAAAAAGCCACAAAACAGACAGAACATATTAGAAACACCAATCAAGCAGAACACAGCAAACTCCAAGACCAATAAACACAGACCAATACTCTCAACCAATCAGGATGAAGAAAAAACCATTCTGGCACAGCAGTAGGCTAGCCCCAAATTTAAAACTGAAACAACTGTAAAAGTCTGACTCACAGATGAACACAATACAGAAGCCTGATGATGGCAGATGAGATTCTGCCGAAACATTGCTACAACTTTAAAAGCACAACTATAATGACGTGGGAAAATACCCGAACAAAGCTGAATACCATACATGTAAGTACCTGCGAAAACTTAAGAAAACAAACATATATATGTATATGCATATGCATATGTATATGTATATGTACATACACTGATCTCTTGTCTATTTTGAATACATAAGGGAAAGGAAACTTAAATATTCACAAGGTTGATACTATATGGAACAAAACTGACAATCTAGATGTTCTGCTTCAGACAAGTCTCCAGAAGGTAACAAGGATAAAAATGTGAAGAGGATGTATAGCATCCCAGACAGTACTGCTGACCTGTACCATCATCCTCTGGGTCAGACAAAGGGGACAGAAGGATAGTTCTTTTTTTGAAGCTATTAACATCTGGGGAAGTATTGAATAAAATCCCTTTCAGATTGAAGCTACTTATGTAATCCTCTCGTCAGGTGACTTACATGTTTGATTATGCTGGGAAAGCCCTATAAATGGTATCCCTGGGCAGGGATTTACTTGATTCCTCCTTGCCTTTGAACCTTATGCATCCACATAGATGAAAATTCCCTGCATTGGAAGAACAGTGAAGAAGAAAGGGAAATTTGAAGTTTTCCCCTGGCAAAGGAGGCATTCTCATGTACCACCAACAGTCTGTCCACTCCATAAATGGGGATAGATAATGTTTTCAGAAAACAATTTTTTTCCATAAGAGGAGCTCTAAAAGCAAGGAATTGAGGGATTGAAATAATTCAAGAAAAAAGTTACTTCTTGGGTGAAATGTTCTTTCATCTGTTTGTCCTTGATGTGGCCAGGATGAAGCCTTCCATCAGAGCCATCACCTGGGGACTAGATTCTGCTCCAGCCTTCTGGAGACAGCTCTCCAACTCTGGGATCTGGATGCCCATGCTCTTAATACTTTAGTTTGGGTGACGATCTCCATGAAGATCTCATGAACCTAAAATAGCAGCCAAGAGAAAAAGATAACATTACTGCCCCAACTTTATAGTCCTGGGATGGTGAACCTATGGCACTCGTGCCACAGATGGCATGCAGAGCCATTTGTGTGGGCACACGTGTCTCAGCCAAACTTACCCGCGTGCCTCCCAGGTGATTTTTGGCCCGTTTGAAGCTGTTTTCAGTCTCCCAGAGGCTCGAGGGAAGCCTCTGCAGCCTTGGGAGGTCAAAAAATGGGCCTGTTTTTCAGCTTCCTAAGGCTGCAGAGGCTTCCCTCGAGCCTCCGAGATGGCGAAAACGGCCTCAAACAGGCTGAAAATCAGCTGGAAGGCATGTGCATGTGCAGTGCAGGTAAGGAGGTGGGGCAGGGATGTGCATGCATGCGCAGGGAGGGGCAGGGTGCATTGCATTGTGGGTGCTGGCACGCGTGCCCTTTCAGCACACCACAACAAAAAGGTTCGCCATCACTTATAGTCCCTCTGGAAGAAGGATCTTGGCTTTCTACATGTTCTTGGAAACCATTAGTTGAAGGACGTTGGGATTATTTAAATAACAAGGACAAAATTGTATTAAAACATCCTGATTATATAAAAGTGCAATGATTTTAAAGAACCTTGGTGGTGCAGTGGTTAGAGTGCTGTACTGCAGGCCACTTCTGCTATCAGCTGTCAGCAGTTTGGCTGTTCAAATCTCACCAGGCTCAAGGTTGACTCAGTCTTCCATCCTTCTAAGGTAAGTAAAATGAGGACCCAGATTGTTGGGGGCAATATGCTGACTCTGTAAAACGGCTTAGAGGGTGCTGTAAAGCACTATAAAGCAGTATATAAGTCTTAAGTGCTATTATTATTGCTAATTAAGAATTATTTTTATAATCTCACCTGATGACTTTGCTTCTTCATCTGCTTCATGCCGCCTTCCGCCAGGGTGATTTCCTGGGAGCTAGTCTTTGCTCTACCTTACCATAACTGGCCCTCGAACTCGGGGCAGGATGGCCACGGACCGCTGCAGGACTACCAAGTCCAACACCTGAAGTTTTGTGTGGGCTTGGCTCAGCCACTGATCATAAAGATGGTGGAGTTGACTGCATATTTCTTGGGAGTCCCTCTATCCCCTCGTAACAGTTCTCTGAAAGGGCAACGATGGACAATGCAATGTGTGGCTGCTGCTTTCAGAATGTTCTGCCGGGTTCATAGTGCTTGCCCAACCAAAGGCTCTTCTGAATCTGCAAACCAACTTTCATTGATGGGAGCAGAGTAGAACGTGCACCCATGGCATGAGATTGTAAGCAAAAAATTTATTTTGCGGAAAAAGTGGCACACAAAGATCTCTCTCAAAGCGTTTATCCAACCAATGTCCACTGGTGGGTTTCATAGAGCAGGGGTCGCCAACCTTTTGTAGCTCAGGTACTACCAAACTCATAATTTTAAATCCTTCAGACCACTAATATGAACATTGAGTGACAGTGGCGTGCTGACATTGATGGGAGAGAGAGAGAGAGAGAGAGATCCGATCTAACCTTGGAGGGCTGGTGGTGATATCCTCTCTCTCTCTCCCTCCCTCCCTCCCTCTCTCATTGTCTCTCTCTCTCTCATTGTCTCTCTCTCACTCACACACACAGGTCCCTCACACACACACACACCCTTCAAGGCAGCCACATTCCTAACCTCTTTTCAGCTCCGTTATCAGGGAGAGAGAGAGGGTATCCTGCGATCCCAAATAAAGAACAATAGATCAGTAGGAAATGGGGTGGGGGATTTTCCTGCAAACTTTTGGGGATTTTCCCAGGGTCTCTGCAGAAAAACAGAAGCAGCCTGGATTAATTACTTTGGGGAATGCTTTGTGGGTGACATTTCTCTGTGGACCACCAAAATTTTCTCGCAGATCACCAGTGGTCCCTGGCCCACTGGTTGGTGACTACTGTCATAGTGCATTTCCTATAGTTTACAAGCCAGAGTCAGAAGGTATTTCCTCATCTCCCTTGACAGTAATTCCTTCCTGTTTTACGCTGTAGAAAGTTAGCACCCGCCCCTCTCCTAGAAGAATGAAATATTCTAGAAAATATTAAAAAGGCAGAATATTACATTTCCCTGGATGAGAAGGAAACATATCTTTAAAGCAGTTTCCTGCAGCTCCCTGCCCCCCTTCAGCTCCAGGTTGATGGGATTAAGACATGGCCCTCAGGAAATGATAGGCATGATATGGCATCTGGGAAGATTGCATTAGTCAGCAGGATTCAACCAAACTTAGCACACAGACAACCTACAAAGCTAGCTATGACCTCTGACAGCAACCAATCAGGATACTCTTCCTGTGCCCCAGGAAGTTCAAACCCAGAGAGGGCATAAAACCCAGGGACTCTCAGCATCTCTTCCCTTTTCGCTCAGGAGCTCCAAGGCAGTTGGCCCTGTTCGTCAATAAACCTTCTTTCCAAGCAACTTCCATGAATCCAGTGTCTTTTTCCCATTTGGAACGGAACCCAGAAGGATGTTTCTTCCAATCCTTTCTTGCCACAGTTGTTAAGCGAATAATAGCAGTTAGTAATACAGTTAAGTGAATCTAGTTTCCCCATTGATTTTGCTTGTCAGGTGTTCTGACCCAAACCGTGTTCCAAGGAAACAAACACGAAACAGAGGTAACAGCAAAACCTTTTTAATGATTCTTTACGAATTCCTTCACGGTTAAAAGGCTGTTTCAAATTAATTATCTCTGATAAGAACGAGCCTTGCCAAGGTTGTGCAAAGCTGCCAAGAACACTAGATAAAGTTACTAAGAAATATTTCAAACACAAAGAGTCTCCAAACACCAACCAAGACATTCCGAACATCCACAAGGTTTGAGTGCAAAAACTTCTTTGCTTCCTGCAAAGAACTCCAGTTTCTCAGCTGGCTTTTATCTCTTGAGGGAAGGGCCATTACCTTGCAGCCTTACTCCCAAGTCTCCCATGCTGATGCAGCTGCTCTTTCCTTCGAGCAATCTGCATGCACGTGCACTGGACACAGGCTCCTGGAGGACCTCTTCATCACTGCCGCCAGCCTCCACAATCTCCGAAGGCAGCACTCCACTCCCTGATGGTCCTGGCCCCATCCCTGCATCACACACAGGCCCCTCATCTGTGTCCTTGCTCTCCGAGACCTCAGCCATCTGGACCTGCTGTCGGCAAACCAAAACACCAGGTCACAAAAAGTGATCATATGACCCCAGGACACTGCACCTGGCATAAATATATGCCAGTTGTCAAGCAACCAAATTTTGATCACATGACCATAGGGATGTTGTAATGGTTGTGTGAAAAACAGTCAAAGTCACTTTTTTCAGTGCCATTGTAAACATGATCACTAAATGAATGATTGTAACTTGAGAACTACCTGTAAAATCTTGATTCTCATGGCAACACGAAGCCACAATGGAATTTACTAATATGTGGTTTTGTATCGTATAAGAATGCATCCAGTAATGCCTTACTTGGTAAATCATGCTTAAAGAAACTCTGGGCTCAGGGAGAAATTCTGAAGAATATTTACCAAAATCAAGATTTAACATTTAAGGTAGAACAACAGAGTTGGAAGGGACCTTCTATCTAATCTAACTCCTGCTCAAGCAGGAAACTCTATACCATCTCAGACAAATGGTTGTCCAATCTTCTTGAAAACCTCCAATGTTGGAGCACCCACAACTTCTGGAGGTAAGCCGTTCCACTGATTGAATTGTTCTGTCAGATAATATCTCCTTATTTCTAAGGAGGGTCTCCATCCGTTACTACTTCTCCTACCCTCAGGTTGAACCCTTTTCTTTATGGAGAGGGTTAGGGCAGTTGAGAAAATGCGGATGTTGGCAAAGAACTTTCTCTGGCCTCGCCTAAAGTGAACCCCTGACATCACAGGACTCTGAAACTTCCTACTTCAACTGCTTTTGTGATATTTGGAATATTCTGGAAGGAGAAGGTTTGAAGGGGTGGAGCTAACAGTTACTCCCTGCTTGTGGGGAACATATAATGTAGAAAAACAATGCTGTACTTCTAGTAAAACAGTCCAGTAATCCCATGTGACTCTCCCCAAGAGGACTTTTCCAGTTTTTGTACTGAAGATACTACGAAAGTTTTATTGAGGAACAGCCCCTGGTCTGAGGGGATAAAAGATGGTGGCTGTGGCATCCGGTGTGTAAAGATGTGGGAGAGCAAACAGGAGATCCTGAAGGAGGAAACAAAAAATACTGAAGGAAATCATGTTGCTAAATGAAAAAAATGCCAAATAACCAAGTTTGAAAACAAAATTTCCCTCAGGAAACAGAAAACTGAAGAAACTGAGATGGCAATTTCCCCTCAGTGAGCAAAATACAGGAGCAGTTTTATAAAGGAATTTGATAAGAAACATCCATATGAAGGGGAATTAAATAGAGTTAAAAATGAACTTCATAAAGTATGAAATTAAGACAAGATTAAACCGAAAGAGTTTTTTTTTTAGAATCCTAGACCATCTACACAAAATGCATCCATGTTTTCTTCGAAATAACCACAAATTGGTGCCTGGCAAATTTGATTTCCATTGCGGACAACTGAACTATATACCTTTCTTAGTTTCCAGAAAGTTTACTATGCAAGCAAAACTAAACGGATACTTCTGAAAGCAAGATAGAACCCAGTGTAAATAAATCTAAATGGAAGACCAAATGGAAGACCCAACCGTATTGACCAGGGGTAGTCAACCTTTTTATACCTACCGCCCACTTTTGTACCTGTTAGTAGTAAAGTTTTCTCTAACCGCCCACCGGTTCAATAGTAATGGTGATTTATAAAGTAGGGGACAAAACCCCTACCACCCACCATGAAAACTGGAACACCCACTAGTGGGCGGTAGGTACCAAGTTGACTACCATTGGTATTGACTGAAGAGATTGATGACAATCATAGCATTTCCTTATGTTACGAAGCGCTTCGCTGTCAGAAAGACCTTCTTTGTTCTGTTCTTGATCTCCTTCATTGGATCCTCAGACACTAATACCTTGTGAGGCTTTTTTATGTCACTTTTTTTTCAGAGGTTTTATATATCTCAATCAGGTTCCATGCCCTGCTGCCTTTTTCTAATTAATTCTTTTAACATTCTCAAACATTTCATCCATTTTCAGAGGGGTTCAAGACTCATCACTCCTACAATGCTCGACTGGACCTTTGTGCTCCATTTCTTCAATCTCAAAAATATCTGTGGTTTCCTCACTTAACAGTATTCGTTCCTTTTTCATTATATCCTTCACTCTTTGCATTCCATGTAGGAGTTTCATCCCATTTTGTATTGGCTCATATTCACCTCCATGCATTGAAATGTAACATTCTGCTTATTTACTGTATACTTTGTGCATCTTTAGAGACCCTGAAATTGATCATATAACTTTATCCCTGTATTTGCATTCAATATCTATCTTTCATACCCTTACCTGCCCCACCATTTACTTACTTTGGGGGGGGGGAATAAGGTTGCCCCCTCTCCCCCATTCATTTAAAAGTTCCTCAGATCAGGCTTTCACAGCACCATTCAAATGTTCATCCTAATTCTTGGGAGGTGTAGCATATCACTAAAATAAACAAGAACATTTGTGGCTCTGGGTTGAAATGAGGGATCCTTGATGCTTTCTGAGCTTGGTTGTTTTCTTGCAAATGGTTCATTACCCAAACTAGGTAACATCATCAGTGCTAGTCTGCACGAAAACAACCAAGCTTGGAGTGCACCAAGGTAGAATATTATTGCCTGTATGCATGTCACAACTGAAGACTCAAAACTATACTGTACATTTATCAACTTGGTTACCACTTCAATCACCTAAGTAAAGTAGGTGAGGTCAATAACTTCCTACTACTGATATGTAGTCTGTTGTTTGTATCCAGTATTATTTCTCTTTCTAATCCATATCTTTCAAACTAGGGTAATAGTTTTACCTGAAGCTCTTTCCACCCTGTATGCAATGTAGGGTTTCTTAATAATGTGGATCCCTTTATGGCAAGCTGATCATTTTGAGTATACTGTAGCTCTTTTAATATTTTTATAGGACTCCCTCCTATGGGAATTCTTTATGAGACATAAGAGTACTGGAGAAAATACTTATCAAATCCCTAACATTTCATTATGAAACCTTTATTATGAGAATTCTGAGGGCCTCAATTTATTACTTTACAAATTCAGAGTATACAGTAGCATTGATACCCAAAGCAAATGATTGATAGGAGTTGCCCTTTCACAAACGGATGGCAACGCAGAAATGACCAAATTCAAAAGAAAAAAAATTAACCACAAAGCCAGGTGGTTAAATCGTTCACCCAGACAATTCCTGTCTTATCACAATATTTACCATCAATATCTAGTTGAATTGACATTTTTCTGGAAAAGTAGAATGATACATTGAACTGAGCTATAACTATATATATATATATATTTTAAATTTGATCATTAAACTTGATAATTTGAAACCAAAGAAAATTGCAGAATGGGCTGGAGAATGAGGACAAATGGAAGGAAATTAAAAGCGATATGATGCAAGCAAGAAAAAAACTGAAAGAGGAAAGCAAGATTAAATTTTAAGCTGCAGAATGTGATCAATTTGTCAGTAAGGTTTTCCTTGATTCACTGACTTTTTAAAGCGTGTAAGCCAAAAGTTGAGTTGTAAAGGAATTCCTCTTTCAATTTTCACTTGAAAGCACTCATGGTGTTCCATTTGCCTCAGTCATTGCAACAGAAAGAATAAGACAGTGCAGTCCAATAATTTTAATTTTTCCTTGATCAACTTTCCCATCCTCCACAGCATTTTAAATCATGTACACCACCCAGAATTCTTTACCAACAGTAGTAGTAAGATTTACAAAGGCTTATTTGGGGAAAGCTGCATTTGAAAAACTTGCCTCACAAGCAAAAAAAACCAACAGGGTGTTTTTTTAAAAAAGATAATTCCACATTTCTCTTCTAGAGCTTTGGGAACTTGAATTAAAAGCAAGTCCTGGACAAAAATAAGCAGGCAGCACAACACTGATATATTAAAAATGACTGTGTAAAGCAGGGGACTGTGGCCTGTTTAGAACCGGGCTGCACAAGTGGTGAGATGCGTGCCGCGCTTCATTCATGCGAGTGGCAGGCAGTTGCGCTCACATGTATAACTCTACTTGCATGAGTGGCAGGCACCTGTGCTTGACTGCAAAGCTCCACTTGCACAAATGGAGCTGTGTGCATGCCTGCCACTTGCATGGAACTATACCCTTTTACCCCGCCCCCACCCCCCCGCAATGCTGGGCAGACAAAAAGGTTGGGGACCACTGCTGTAAAGTCACAATAAAGGTAAATGTTCCCCTCACACATGCGTGCTAGTAGTTTCCGGCTCTTGGGGGCGGTGCTCATCTCCATTACAAAGCCGAAGAGCCGGCGCTGTCTGAAGACGTCTCCATGGTCATGTGGTCAGCATGACTAAATGCCAAAGGCACACGGAACGCTGTTACCTTCCCACGAAAGTGGTCCCTATTTTTCTACTTGCATTTTTTACATGCTTTCGAACTGCTAGGTTGGCAGAAGCTGGGACAAGTAACGGGAGCTCACTCCGTTACGCGACGCTAGGGATTCGAACTGCCGAACTTTCCAATCGACAAGCTCAGCGTCACAATATGGAGATATTAAAAAACATGGAGATATTTAAAAAAAAAACCCACCACTGCCCAACAAATCAGATATAGTTTTAACTATAATGATGGGGATTTTTTTGGCCAAAGTTAATTTGAGGTCACTAGTTATTCAATTAAAAACACAAATACATGTACTGGAAGGAATTTTCTGCCACATTTTGAGCAAAGAATCCTGGCCTACCATGTTGAATCCTTCTTGGCAACAGATTGGCCAAATAAAAATTGATCCTTGATTATTTACATATCTTTCCACTGAATTCATGGAATCTCTTAAAATGAAGCATTAGGCGATCACTGGAACTCTTCCCACCTTTCAGTCCATATTACAGTTTAATATGATTCTTCCCCATCTACGCTCTACAATTTAATACGATTCTTCCCCTATCTACATTCCCTGATGTGATGCAAGACTTTTGCTAGGACTGAAGGTTATTGTGAGATATGGGACTGTTTGCATCGATTTTCACTTCCGGGAATTGCTTGATGCTATTTTAAGCTGGGATACTTCTGCGCATAAAATATGTAGCTGTCCTCTGTTGGAATTCAACCTTTTAAGACTATCAGTGAGATTCACTGCCAAGACTAAGCGCTTTCACTTCTTATTTTGAGGCAAGTAGAAAGAACAGTAGGAGGTATTGAAAATTTATCTTAAATCAGGGCTGTCAAACTGGATTTCTTTGAGGGCTGGATCAGTATTGTAGTTCTCCACTGGCCAGGGGAGATGGAACAGATGCCTCCTGCAGCACCCTGCCAGCCGAAACAGAGCACTGGTGTGTGTGTGTGTGCGCGCGCATTCCCCCCCCCCCATGCCCTGTTTTCGGTCTGGATGGTCTCCTGCACTTTGATGGCCAAAACGAGGCATGGGGGAGCCCACAGGTGCACCTTAACCCTGTTTTGGCTGCCAGAGGCAGCGTGGACCACTCCTTTGTTATTTTAGGACAACCCCACGAGCCAGATTTAAGCACCCCGTGGGCTGAATCTGTCCGACGGGCCTTGAGTTTGACACCCCGATCTAGATGGTAATCGTGGCCGTGTGATCTAAATTCTATGGTGTTTTTTTAAAAATGCGATTCCTGTTCAGCACAGGTTAAAAGGGACAGGCATTCAATCACATGGCCACGGTCCTCATTTTGTCATTTTTAAACTCCAACTTCTAAACACCCCTGGATAGATGTGAAAGGCAGGATCCCACATCCAACAATATCCATCCCGCCCGATCTTACAGGCTGCACGTTGCACTTTAAACTCAGTCCTTGGGCGCATTAGAGAGTTCTTCCCCTCCATGAACCCGCTGATGCAGTTTAAAGTCTGAACTGTTACTGAATCGCTTGGCACACAGGGAACATCGATACGGTTTGCTTCCCGTGTGGATTTTTTGATGCGCTTTCAGGTTCATGCTGTACCGGAATGTCAGCCCACAGTCAGGACATTTATATGGTTTCTCCCCCGTGTGAATTCTTTGATGGGTCTTCATATTCACGCTGTGAGTGAAGCTCTTCCCGCATTCCGAACACTTAAAGGGTTTCTCTCCCGTGTGGGTTTTTTGATGTGTTTTCAGATTCATGTTGTAGCTGAAAGTCATTCCGCATTCGGCACATTTATACGGCTTCTCCCCCGTGTGGATTCGCTGGTGTGATTTCAGGTTCATGTTGTAGCGGAAATTCTTCCCACACTCGGAACATTTGTATGGCTTCTCACCCGTGTGCATCTTTTGATGTGACTTCAGGTTTGTGAAGTTCTTTCCACACTCTAAGCACTTATAGGTTTTATCTCCTAAATGGGCTCTCTGCGGTTTAGGAAGGCTTACCCGCTCACTTAAGCCACCTCCAAAGTCAAGGGATTTCGGAGGTTTTTCTCTACTGTGGCTTGTATTTTTCATTTCTTCGTTACAATCTTCTAGTTTTGGAATTTGAGAGAAGTCAGCCTCTTCAAAAGGGACAGCTTTCTCTCCCCACTTCTGTTTTTCTTCAGACTTCAGTTTATCCTGTTTACTGCTTTTTCCATCATCTGAATGAAATCAATAAGAAGAATCAGAGAAAACTTTACTCTCAACCTTGGAAGAGCTGTTAGATGCAAAGAGACAATGCCTTCAACCAAAATGATACTTAACCACATGATGACTTGAGTTTTATGTTTGCGCAGACACTATGGTTTGTAAATCATTATTTTATACCTTCAACAGTTTAGAACTGTGGCTTATTCTTTAAACCATCACAAAATAAATCCAAAATGACTTGGCACAAACACTGACATGATGTGCATATATACAAACCAAAAGTTAGTATCAACAATGAAGCTGATCTGACCGAAGCCATCTTGACAGCTTCAGCGTTGGGATTTTGTCAGTATATTCATGAACTGGAATGGAGTTTAGTAACAAGGTCAGCCAATGAATAGGCATAGCAACTAAGTCAGCCAACGAGGACTGTTTTGGAAAGTGAAACTAGCAGTAGCCTAGGCTGGAAACTGAAACTAAAAGAAGTTTAGGCATGACTATATGTTAAGCTCTGCAACTCTGCAGCTATGTTGAGCTCTGAGTCAGTCTATTGAAGATGAAACTAAACTTGCTTGCGTGCTGAAGACTGGAGCTCTGCTCTGAACTTGCAACATGTTTCTGTTTGAGTTTTGCTCCATGTTGGAGAAATCTACAACTGGTTTGTACAATCTACTTATGTTTATAAAGATGTTAAATGAAGCATCAGCCATCTGTGTTTATTTTTCTGGCGCTGAATTATTGCTGCAAAACTCTCAAAAGATTTGAGATAGCTGGAATTTTGTAGCCAAAACAAAATACTTTCTCTTGGGAACCAAGGACGTTCTCACACCTGGTCAGAGAAAGGCGGAGTCATGTCACCAGGCAACCAGACAGTGCCGTGATTGGACCATGTGATTGATTGTTTTCAGAAAGTGACAAATGTTTACTTTTAATTAGGTGAAAACTGCGAGAACCTTCAGAGTCGGTTTTCTCCAGATCTGTGCCAATATTTAGAATAGAATAGAATAACAGAGTTGGAAGGGAGCTTGGAGGTCTTCTAGTCCAACCCCCTTGCTTAGGCAGGAAACCCTACACCACTTCAGACAAATGGTTATCCAACATCTTTTTAAAAGCTTTTAGAGCTGGAGCATTCAGAACTTCTGGAGGCAAGTTGTTCCACTGATTAACTATTCTAACTGTCAGGAAATTTCTCCTTAGTTCTAAGCTGCTTCTCTCCTTGATTAGTTTCCACCTATTGCTTTTTGTCCTCCCCTCAGGTACTTTGGAGAATAGTTTGACTCCCTCTTCTTTGTGGCAGCCCCTGAGATACTGGAAAACTGCTATCATGTCTCCCCTGGTCCTTCTTTTCATTAAACTAGACATACCCAGTTCCTGCAAGCGTTTTCCATATGTTTCAGCCTCCAGTCCCCTAATCATCTTGGTTGCTCTTCTCTGCACTCTTTCTAGAGTCTCAACATCTTTTATACATCATGGCGACCAAAACTGAATGCCGTATTCCAAGTGTGGCCTTTCTAAGGCCTTATAAAGTGGAATTAACACTTCACGTGATCTTGATTCTATCCCTCTGTTTATGCAGCCTAGAACTGTGTTGGCTTTTTTGGCAGCTGCTGCACATGGCTGGCTCATATTTAAATGATTGTCCACTAAGACTCCGAGATCCCTCTCACAGTTACTACTATTGAGCAAGGTACCACATAGACTGTACCTGTGCATTTGATTTTTCTTGCCTAAAAGTAGAACCTTACTTTTTTCACCCCTGAATTTCATTTTGTTAAATAGCGCCCAATGTTCAAGTCTGTCAAGATCCTTCTGCATCTTAAGCCTATCTTCTGGCTATTCCTGCCAGCTTGGTATGATATGTACAATATGATATTGTACAGGAGGAGTCTTCAAACTTGACAGCTTTTAGACTTGTGGACTTCAACTCCCAGAATTCCTCCTCCAGTCATGTTAGCTCAGGAATTCTGGGAGTTGAAGTCCACAAGTCTTAAACTTGCCAAGTTCGAAGACCCTTGTACAGCTTGGTACAATATGATATATCCAATAAAGCTATTCTTTGAGGAATCCACCTGCCTCGGAGTTTTGCTTGCTATGGGTCTGTTACTTGGAACCCTGACAGTTTGTTTAGGTGGGCATAGTGTGGTTTGTGAATCCACCTGATCATAATTTATTCAGCAAACGTGGCTAAGCAAACCATGGCTTAGTGCTATGTGTGAACCCATGACTGAAGACTTACCTGCTAATCTGTCTTCTTGAGAATCCTTGATAGATGAATCCTCAGTTACTTCCTGCCATGACGTGAATTTAGTTTGGGGCACTGAAACGAAGTACCAAGAAAAGAAAAGAAACAAACAAAATTACTTCAGGAGCATTTTACAGTACCAAACCATTATGGCTTTAAATTTGGCCCTTTGCTTAATTACAAGTTAAAACACGAATGGCAAGTATTTGTAGTTCTTACACACCAAAGAGCAACTAGGTTAGCTGGAGAGTTTGAAGGTTCCTATAGAAAACACACAGGTAATCTTGGACAAGGAGCTTGGCAGTCAGTATGAATTAAGCTATTGTTGGTTTTTATTTATTTCTATCCTGCCTTTATTATTTGAGTAGCTAACACCCTTGAAGAATATGACTAGAATATGAAGAGCTAACACCCATGAAGATAGGCTCAAAATCCAGATGGAATTTTTACAGACTTGAACACTGGGCCCTATCTAACAAAATGAAATTCAATGTAGAGAAAAGTAAAGTCCTACACAGAGGCAAGAAAAACCAAAAGTACACATATTGTCAGCTGGTGCTCTGTTCAAAATCCAAGAAAAAAATACTTAGACTCTTGTAATTAGAGAAAAGATATCTTTTACTGGAAGTCAAGTGGTAGCAACAAGAGAATTCTGAATCTGAGGAAATAGGCATGTACATCACATATATCAAGGGATTGAAATGTTCCCACCCCCAATAGTTCAAATGGTCTTCCAATTAAAAGTTGTGAACCTCATCATGTGGACATCTTCAGGTGGTGATAATTAGTTGACCTTGGCTTACTCAGATAAAGGTTTGCAGTTGCGCAGAGAAGAGAAAGCTAAGCAAGAAACAGAAACCCACCCCAGTTTATACAATATTAGTTAGTAACACCTCCAGCCCACTTCCCATACTTTTCCCCCTTCCACCCCCCCGTTACTCATGACAGCGAGAAAGAAGCAAAGCAAAGGAAGAAGATCTTGAAAGCTGACACATATAGATTGGGTGAAATCAGGTTTAATAGCAGTAACTGTGAGAGGGATTTTGGAGTCTTAGTGGACAACCAGCTAAATATGAGCCAGCAATATGCAGCAGCAGCCAAAAAAGCCCATGCAATGCTAAGTTGCATTAACAGAGGGATACAATCGAGATCAAGTGAGGTACTAATACCACTCTATAAAGCCTTAGTAAGACCACACCTCGAGTACTGCATCCAGTTTTGGTCACCACACTATGAAAAAGATGTTGAGACTCTAGAAAAAGTACAGAGAAGAGCAATGTGTGAATAGAGAATAAGGGACGTGATGGCTCAGTGGCTAAGACGCTGAGTTTGTCGATCAGAAAAGCCAGCAGTTTGGTGACCTTTGCGTAACGGAGTGAGCTCCTGTTACTTGTCCCAACTTCTGCCAACTTAGCAATTCAAAAGCATGTAAAAAAATACAAGTAGAAAAATAAGGACCACTTTGGTGGGAAGGTAACAGCGTTCCGTCCGCCTTCGGTGTTTAGTCATGCCAACCAGATGACCACGGAGACGTCTTCGGACAGTACTGGCTCTTTGGCTTTGTAACCGAGATGAGCACTGCCCCCTAGAGCCGGAAACGACTAGCACGTATGTGCAAGGGGAACTTTTACCTAATACTCTGTCCTCTTCCTATTTTCCCCACAACAACAATTACTGGCTCAAACTCACCCAGCCCGCTTTCATGCCTTGGCAGGACTAGAACTCACGGTTTCCCAGTTTCTAACGTGTTACCTTAACCATTAGGCCAAATTGGCTTTCTATTCTCACTGCCTTCCACGCTCGGGCACAGGGGTCTTCAAACTTGATAGCTTTAAGACTTGGGGACCTCAACTCCCAGAATTCCTCCTCCAGTCATGTTAGGTCAGGAATTCTGGGAGTTGAAGTCCACAAGTCTTAAACTTGCCAAGTTTGGAGACCTCTGGTTTACCACAATGGATGGCAGTCATTTCTGATTTCTGGTTATCGTAACCAAGACAAAAACTTACCCAGAGATGGCACCATCCCGTAATTCTCCTCTAGAGTGTCCATCTGGTTTGGATCTAATGGAGTCCTTTCCTCCGTAGCCACTTTGCTAAAAGGCCCTGAGCCCTGAAAGAAGAGGGAAACCTGTTATTCTATTAGCCAACATTTTCTCAGTGGCCTTTAAATTTCTTAGCGGAGAGAAGGTGACAGGACTAATACATCATGCAAAGCCAAAACACGATTCTTTTACTTAATACAAAGGCAAGGCAAGAGGAATTTGTTGAACACCTGACAAAGTTGTTCAGATTCCTTTCCAGTTGGGACCTGTGGGTGTCACAGGTCCATTAGGGAAGGGGTCACCAACCCCCAGTTGGTGGACCGACACTGGCTGTGAGCATGCCAGCAACCGGGCCCCCGCAAACAAGATTGGCAGATAATCAGAGTTGGAAGGGACCTTGTAGGTCATCTAGTCCAACTGCCTGACCAAGCAGCAGACCCTACACCATTTCTGACAAATGGCAGTCCAATCTCTTCTTGAAAGTCTCAACTGATGGCGCTCCCACAACTTCCGAGGGCAAGCTGTTCCATTGGTTGATTGTTCTGTCAGAAAGTTTCTCCTTATTTCCAGGTTAAATCTCTCCTTGTTCAGTTTCCACCCATTGTTCCTTGTCTTGCTTTCGGGTGCTTTAGAAAATAGCTTGACCCCTTCCTCTCTGTGGCAGACCATCAAATATTGGAAGACTGCTATCCTGTCTCCCCCGGTCCTTCTCTTCCCTAGACTGGCCATGCCCAGTTCCTGTAATCATTCTTCGTATGTTTTAGTCTCCAGTCCCCTCATCTTCTCTGCACTCTTTCTAGAGTCTCAACATCTTTTTTTATAGTGTGGTGACCAAAACTGGAGGCAGTACTCTAGGTGTGGTCTTACTAAGGCTTTATAGAATGGTATTAGGACCTCACTTGATCTTGATTGTATCCCTCTGTTAATACAACTTTGGATTGCATTAGCTTTTTTGGCTGCTGCTTGCTGCACACTGCTGGCTCATATTTAGCTGGTTGTCCACTAAGACTCCAAGATCCCTCTCACAATTACTGCTATTGAGCCTGGTTTCACCGAATCTGTAGGTGTACTTTTGGGTTTTCTTGCCTAAGTGTAGGACTTTACTTTACTACTCTACATACATTTTCTCTACATACACATCTCTATATACAAGAGAAATCCCCATCAGTGGTATGCAGGCAGCATGCAAAGCCATGCCTCCCTTCCTGTCTGTGGAAAAACCTTTCTCCACGGAACCGGTCTCTGGTACCAAAAGGTAGGAGGCTGCTGCGTTAAGGACTGGAGACTAAAACATACGAAGAACAGTTGCGGGAACTGGGCCTGGCTAGTCTAGCGAAGAGAAGTAGTAGTGGGGACATGATAGCAGTGTTCCAATATCTCAGGGGCTGCCACAAAGAAGAGGGAGTCAAACTATTTTTCTAAAGCACCTGTAGGCCAGACAAGGAATAATGGATGGAAACTGAACAAGGAAAAATTTAACCTGGAAATAAGGAGAAACTTTCTGACAGTGAGAACAATCAACCTATGGAATAGAAGTTGCCTTCAGAAGTTGTGGGAGCTTCATCATTGGAAGCTTTCAAGAGGAGACTGGACAGCCATCTGTCAGAAATGGTATAGGGCAGTGATGGAGAACCTTTTGGGCCCCGAGTGTTGGTATGATACCCAAAATGCAAGGGGCTCCCTCATGTATGCCTATGCCCCCCCACGCATGCGACCTGCCCCCTGCGCCTGCACAGCAGAGACATGAAGGCCAGTTAGCCAGTGGAAAGCGCATGTGCATGCATGGTGGAGCTGAGCCATTTGTGCCGGCACACGAGCTGCAGGCAAACTTACCTCACTGCGCATGCGTGTACCTCACAGCTGATTTTCGGCCAGTTTGAGGCCTTTTTTGGACTCCCAGGGGCTTGAGGAAGACCTCTGCAGACTTTTCAGGCCGAAAACTAGGCCCGTTTCGTCACTTCCTGTTTTTCTGGAAATGATGAAATGGGCCTAATTTTCATCCTGAAAAGCCTGCAAGAGTCTTCCTCAAGCCTCTGGGAGGCTGAAAAAGGCTTCAAACCGGCCGAAAATCATCTGTGAGGTGTAGTGCAGATAAGGGGGCTGCAGCAGCATGGGGAATTGTGTGTGCATGCATAGGGGGCGTGCATTACTTTCTGGGTGCTGGCACGCAAGCATGATCGTGCAAGCACACGCACAATTTTTGGCACAGGAGCCCAAAAAGGTTAGGCACCACTGATCCAAGTGATGCTGTTGCTGCCCTCTTGCAGTGCTTGGAGGCTATGGGGGTCTGGATGGGGAACAAGAGATTTGTAAAGAACAAAAGTCCAGTCAAAGGTTTTTGCAAAGTGGCTTGTTCCTCAAGCTGTTTTTGTTTGATAGCCAAGTTTCTGTCATTCTGATGAAAGCTACCCATCCTGCGGACACCTTTACTCACGCGCTTCCCTGCACAATCCTTGTCTTACCTGATCTGACTGCAGAGAAGCAGTGCCTCTCCCACTCTCAACGGCCCCGTGGTTTTCTGTAGGTTAAAAAACAAAGACAGATTTTACACTTTGTATCTTTTCTCATGGGATCGTGAGAAAAGGCGATTGACTCAATGAGACACCATCCGCTGATCTTTACCTAGAGAAGTGGCCTTATCATTCAGGATTTTCTCAAATGGCAACCTTGGATTCGCGGTGGCTGATAAACTGTCCGGGTCAGGAAACTCTGAGGCAGGTCTGGCCAGCATCCCTTGCGCCTGGAACCAGGAAGAAGAATCCATGCAAAGGAAATTACTCATCATTTTTGTGGGTTCAACAACTTGTTCAGTTGTTTTAAGTTAGTAACAGGTTGTTAAGTGAATCTGACTTCCCCCTTGAGGTTGTTGGTCAGAAGGTCACAAAAGGCCATCACATGACCCCGGTGTCAACTCATAAAATATTTCTATGGTCTTTTTAGAGTTGCCAACAGAAAGGGAGATGGGAGCAGTGGGCAGCTTGCATCCCATAAATGTTTTCAAAGATAGTTTCTAGGTGACCGAAATTTCTGCTGCACAAAATTCTAACTGGAGAGCATGATTGATGACTCTTGGCTATGGATGTGTCCTATTGGAGAATATGAATTAATGATACACCCAGGGGGTGAGGGAAAACCAGGGTCAAGGGTGACAATGAATGATGTATCTCAGAGTTGGCTACACCCAGGCAGCGCCGGCATGTGTACTCCTAATAAATCTAAGTTTTGGAAATTTGGCTAGAGACTCATGATTTAAATGGGGGGTAACTGCCGGAGCCCTGACAGCTAGCCGACTCTGAGACACATCAGTCCCTGACACCCAGGACTCTACAATTATCATGAGTCGCTTGCCAAGTGCTTGAATTTTGATCACGTGACTGTGCGAAATGCTACAACCGTCGAGTGTGAAAAAATGGTCATAAGTCAGTTTTTTCAGTGCCGTTGTAACTTCAAACGGTTTCTAAGCAAACTGTTGTAAGTCAAGGACTACCTAAGTAACAGGTATGTAGAAATAAATGACTGAATTAATTCATTAATGCTGGAACATGGCAATGAGAAATCACTTCCTTTTTGTGGTCAATAAAACTACATGGATATGACAGCAAGATCTTCATGGGATAGCATCTAATTGAACCTGGCTGATTTTGAAAAAGGTAAGCAAGGCCCAATCTGGCTAGGACCTAAGGGGTGGGCCATTATACAAACCAAATCAATTAGCCAACCACCACCAGGGTATCTCAATCCTCATCTTTTAACAACCTCATAATCCCTCGCGGGGTGGAGTCTGGGCAATTGAATGGAACTAGCAGTGTTTTAGTGGCTGGATGCCCTTCCTGTCACCAATGCAGAGTTTTGTTCAGCAGATAATATTCTCAATAAGCCCAGAGAGAGAAATATCACCTCTACCTAGGATCAAACTCACAACCTCCTGATTGTGAGGTGAGAGCTCCACCTTTAGGCCACTGCACTACTTGAATGTTCCTCTGAATATGAGATCTAATTTAATATTTCAATATTTTATTTACTATTTCAGTCTTTCAGCAGTCCACTTTGACCCCTCTTCACCAATTTCTTTACGTGATTCCTGCCAAGACGTTGACAGTTTTCTTAAAATACTGGTGAACTGTGTTCCTCAAACATATAAAGGTTTATGGTACAGGTAGTCCTCGACTTACGATAACTGAGCTGAAATTTTCTGTTGCTAAGCGAGATCGTTAAGTGAGTTTTGCCCCATTTTACGATCTTTCTTACTACAGTTGTTAAGTGAATTTGGCTTCCGTACTGACTTGTCAGAAGGTCGCAAAAGAGGAATCACATGACCCTGGGACATGCCAACTGTCATAAATATGAGTCAGTTGCCAAGTGTCCGAATTTTGATCATGTAGTGGTGGGGATGCCGTTGCGATGGTTGTAAATGTGAAAAACAATGTCACTTTTTCCAGTGATGTTGTAACTTCGAGCGGTCACTAAAGAAACTGTTGTAAGTTGAGGACTAGCTGTATTTCTGTTCTTGCTGGCAACTGCCCAGACTCTTTTAGAGCTTGGGAAGAATTCTTAATAATGATTTCTATGAATTGTACGCTTGATAGCTCAGTGTGTGAGGTGATCCAAGCAATCACACTTCGTTTGATAAACTGTAGTTAAGCAAACCCTGCTGTAGTTTAATAACGTGTGAATAGAGAATGTGTGAATAGAGAATAAGGGACGTTGTGGCTCAGTGGCTAAGAAGCTGAGCTTGTTGATCAGAAAGGTCGGCAGTTCGAATCCCTAGCACCGCGTCGTTAAGTATGAAAAATGGTCATAAGGCCCTTTTTTTTTCAGTGTTGTAACTTTGAACAGTCATTAACCGAAATGTTGTAAGACAAGCACTAATCTGTACTAACAGAACTGAGGAGATGCCATAACCAATCACCTTGGCCTCATTTTCATTTCCTGGTTTTAATTTATTTATTTTCTGCCTTTATTATTTTCATAAATAACAAAATATATCTAATACGGGGTGGCTAAGTGGCTAAGATGCTGAGCTTGTCAGTCAGAAAGGTTGGCAGTTCAAATCCCTAACGCCGCGGAGTGAGCTCTCATTACTGGTAACAGCTTCTGCCAACCTAGCAGTTCGAAAGCATGTAAAAAATGCAAGTAGAAAAATAGGGACTACTTTGGTGGGAAGGTAACAGCGTTCTGTGCGTCATTGGTGTTTAGTCATGCCAACCATGACATGGAGACGTCTTCGGACAGCAGCGGCTCTTCAGCTTTGTAACGGAGATGAGCATCGCCCCCAAGAGCCGGGAACAACTAGCACATGTGTATGAGGGGAACCTTTACCTTTACTTACACACACACACACACATATATGTGTATGTCTGTGCGTGCGTGTTGTATATATAGAAAATATGACTTTAGCAACAGTAGTCAATATCTGGAATGATTTACCCGAATCCGTCGTTACAGCCTCAAACCCTCACAACTTTAATCTCAAACTGTCTACCATGGACCTCACCCCATTCCTAAGAGGTCCTTAGGGACGTGCATAAGTGCACCAGTGTGCCTACTGTCCATTTTACTGTCCCCGTTTAACTGTAGTTATGTCAGCTACATGACCACGGAGACGTCTTCAGACAGCGCTGGCTCTGTAACGGAGATAAGCACCGCCCCCTAGAGCCGGAAACAAGTAGCACGTATGTGCGAGGGGAACCTTTACCTTTAGAAAATGTCCACTTGCTCAAGATTTCTGCCATCCTGGAATTGGCTATCCCTTTCTTGGGTAAAATCCAGAAAAGGACGGCTTTTTGGATTGCTTTCCAAAACCGAACCAACAGTTTAGGAAACCCGACGATAATGCACTTACTTGTGCGCCCTCTATCTCGCTCAGAAGGAATCCTTCCGCCAAGGCGACGGCCTCCGAGCTGGTCTCCGGCCCGCACTCTCGAACCCAGTTCCCCATCTCTGGTGGTAAAATTTTCAGGAACTGCTCCAGAATCACCAGATCCAAGATCTGAGCTTTCGTATGCCTTTTGGGCTTCAGCCATTTGTGGCAAAGGTCGTGAATCCGGCTCCAGACTTCCCGAGGCCCTTCTGCTTCTTGGTAACAAAACTCCCTGAACCGTTTGTGCTGTTCTGACCAGCAAGTGTGCACCCCGCGCAGGATATTCTGCACTTTCTTCCCCCAGAATTCTGCCCCGTTTGCAACATCCAGGACATCGAGGCTCCTTCCAGCTTCCAGGCTGGTCAAATCCTGGTCTTCCATCTCTGAATTCAACCCCAAACAGGTTAGAAGATCACGCTGCTGGACAGCCAAGTTTCTTCCGGAGATTCAGATGGTTGAAACTCTTCAGCCTTAGAACTTGCAAGAAAAGAGATAAGATGTGGATTGTCATTTTTTTTTTTTACTGTGAACACATTGGCCCGCATTAAAAATGAAATTTTGTTGCCTGCACTTAAAAGAAAAAGCATATATCTTATCCATACCCATCTGTAACACACATATACACATGCTATATACATATAAGGGGATGCGGTGGCTCAGTGGCTAAGATCAGAAAGGTCAGCAGTTCAGCGGTTCGAATTCCTAGCGCCGCGTAACGGAGTGAGTTCCCGTTACTTGTCCCAGCTTCTGCCAACCTAGCAGTTTGAAAGCATGTAAAAACGCAAGTAGAAAAATAGGGACCACTTTGGTGGGAAGATAACAGCGTTCCATGCGCCTTTGGTGTTTAGTCATGCCGGCCACATAACCACGGAGACGTCTCCGGACAGCACTGGCTCTTTGGCTTTGTAACAGAGATGAGCACTGCCCCCTAGAGCCAGAAGCAACTAGCACATGTGTGCAAGGGTAACCTTTACCTATATACATACACACACACATATGTATATGTGTGCGTGCGCCTGCATGTTGTATATATCAAAACTATGACTTCAGCAACAGAGTGGTAAACACCTGGAATGCCCTACCCGAATCCATTGTTACAGCCTCAACCCTTCGCAGCTTCAACCTCAAATTGTCTACCTTGGACTTCACCCCCTTCCTAAGAGGTCCTTGGGGGGGGGAGTGCATAAGCGCACCAGCGTGCCTACCGTCCCTGTCCACATTTATCTTATTTACTTCCTTTGTTCCTGTTTATGTTCATACCTATACTTGTTATCTTGTACATGTTTGACAAACAAATTATATACACCACACACACACACACATTAATCACTGTCAATTTTGAATATGTAGCAGAAAGAGGAAACTTGGAGAGTTCACAAGGTTGATGCTATATATAGAATACTGGGGAAGGGGAGATGGGTCAGACGCCTCCTGCTGGCCAAAATGGGATGCAGGGGGGCCTCGCATAGCTCCCCGCATTCCGTTTTCGTCCAAGATGACCAAAATGGGGTACGGGGGGATGTGCAAGGGCCCCCGCACTCTTTTTGGGCTGCCAGAGCTACGGTGGATTGGTCCTTTGCTATTTCCAGGCGGGCCTCCAGTTTGACATCCCCAGTATAGGGTTTCCTGCCTCAGCAGGAGGTTGGATTAGAAGACCTCCAAGGTCCCTTCCAACTCTGTTATTGTATTCCAGGGGTGTCAAACTCAATTTCATCAAGGGCCACATCATGGTTGTGTTTGACCTTGGGGAGGGGGTTGGCAGTTTGGGCGTGGCCAGGATGCACAGGGCCAGCTCAACGCCACTCGTTTGGGGCGCACCTGTGTGATGACTCGGGGTGTGGCACAAAAGCAACACAGTCAAATAAGCAATAAGAGTCCCTTTATTATCTCCAACTTTGCCCCCAATGTCCAGGTTACCTTTGGATGGAGAAAAACTCTCCCAGGAACAGCCTTTAACCATAGAAAATTCAGTCCAAAACAAGGTACATAAAAACTGTAACTAAAAATCCAAACAAACCAAGCCGAAGTAATTAACTTGACAGGGCAGGAGAAGGAATTTCAGACTTGAAAGCACCGCAGAACTCAGTTGGGAAAACGCCAGGAACAGATAAGCTACAACGATACCAGATAAATTCACGTTTGCTCCCAACCACTTGCTGTGCACAGCTTCCTCTTTTATACACTGTATTCCCAGCTGCAGCTAATGAAGGGAATCAGGGCCCTTTCCTCCCCCATAAGCCACGCAACTCACATTGCTCCCTTCTCTGTTCCTCCCTGCGTGCCCTAGGACAGGGGTCCCCAACCACCGGGCCGCGGACCGGTACCGGGCCGTGGAGCACTCTCTACCGGGCCGCAAAGATTTTTTTTTTAAAAAATGGCGGCTTTCTTCACCTTCGGTGAATGCTGCTGGGATCGGGGATCAAGGACACAAATGAAAGAAGGGGAGGGAGGAAGCAACCGAAGCCTGTCCTTCTCTCTGGGTCAGCTCTCTCAGTCGCTCTCTCGCTCCTCCACCAGCCCAGGAAGAAACTGCTTCAAAGAAGCGGGGGGGGGCTTTTCCTGTCGCCGCAGCGCCTCCGAAGCGCCCGTTTCTCCCCCACCCCCACCCCGCCCGCCCGCCCGCCGCGCGCGCGCGCGGGGTTCAACCCAGTGCTCCGTTCTGCCTGCCTGCCTGCCTTCGTTAATGGTTGAATCGGAACAGCTTCGGCTGAGTAAAAGAGGCGAATAGTTATTATTCTCAGCCGAAGCTGCTCCCAAACAACCAGAAACTAAGGCAGGCAGGCAGAACGGACACTGTGGATTGAAGGCGCAGGCGGCGGGCGGTGGGGGTGAAACGGGCGCCGGAATAGCTGCGGCGACAGGAAACCCCCCCCCGCTTCTTTGAAGCAGTTTCTTCCTGGGCTGGTGGAGCAGCGAGAGAGCGAAGCCTCCTTCTCTTCTCTCTCCCCCCCCGGTCCTTGCAAAAAATTTCTGCTTGAAACCGGTCCCTGGTACAAAAAAGGTTGGGGACCACTGCCCTAGGATGAAGAGGGAGTGGGCCTGGTTCTTCCTCTGAACTCCCTCTCCCTTGTTCTACCTCTCTCTTGCTCTGCCCAGCCGGACTTGCCCTTCCCCAGTTTCCTCCACAGCCAATGGAGCCATACTCCCACTCCCTGTCAGCTGTTCGGCTTCCCCTTCGGAGTCAGATTCTGACAGCGGCATGACAATCTGTGGCCGCCCAAGTGCATCTGCCACTGAAAACAGGCTCCCAAACTCCATTTTTGCTGGCAGAGGCACCGCGGGCCAGTCTTTAGCTGTTTCCAGGGTGGCCCCCACAGGCCAGATCTAGGCACCCCATGGGCTGCATCTGGCCCGTGAGCCTTGAGTTTGACACTGCTGTTCTATTCTACATGGAACGAAACTGTGACTGAATCTAGATGTGCTTTGGATACCACGAAGACGACAGTAACAAGGAAAACAGGTCGTGAAGAGGAGGTGTAGCATCCAGGCAATCCTGCGGTCCCTGCTCAAGCATCATTTTTATGCCATGTCCCGGACAGAAGGAAGTGAACTACCCATAACGTTTTCTGCCGTCCTCACCACTCTCTCCACCGCCTTCTTGTCTGAAGCAAAATTACATTGCCGAGATTCAATGGTATTTTTTAAAATCAGGCAGCCGGATTAGTTTCTCCCAGGGGATTTGTAGACTATGGTGTTACAGCAGCAGCAAACTGGTCATAAGTCACCTTTTTTCAGTGATGCTGTAACTTCAGTCACTAAATGAACAGTTGTAAGCCAAAGACTACCTAGGGCTAGCCAAATCAGATCTCCTTTCCACTCTTTTTAACCCATTCCATCCTTCTTTCTGAGGTTAGTAAATTGAGGGCCCAGATTGTTGAGGGCAAGATGCTGGCTCTGTAAAAACCACTTAGAGAGCGCTGTAAAGGACTGTGAAGCAATAGATAATTCTAACCTAGGGGTCTTTAAATTTGACAGCTTTAAGACTTCTGGACTTCAACTCCTCCAGTCATGTTAACTCAGGAATTCTGGGAGTTGAAGTCCACTAATCTTAAACTTGCAAAGTTTGAAGACCTTTGGTCTAAGTGCTATTGCTAATGATCTATCACTTGTCGTACTCTGTACTATGACCATGATTTATCATTTGTTGCTTGTATGTACACTGAGAGACAAATTGCAATGGAGACAAATTTCTTGTGTGTCTAATCACACTTGGCCAAAAATGAATTATACTCTTTTCTATTATATTCTATTTTCTATTCTATTCCATTCCATCTATTCCATTTCCATTCTTCTACTTCTATTCTTCCATTCCATCCTATCCCTATTATTCTATTCTATATTCTATTCCATCTATTCTATCCCTATTTCTATTCTTCCATTCCATCCTATCCCTATTCTATTCTATATTCTATTTCATTCTATTCTATTCCATTCCAGCTATTCTATTTCTATTCTTCCATTTCTAATTCTATTTCTACTCTTCCATTCCATTCCATCTATTCTATTTCTATTCTATTTCTAATTCTATTTCTATTCTTCATTCCATTCCATCCTATCCCTATTATTCTATTCTGTATTCTATTTCATTCTATTCTATTCCATCTACTCTATTCCTATTTCTATTCTTTCATTCCACCCTATTCTATTCAACATTCTATTTCATTCTATTCTATTTTTATTCTTTTATTTCTATTTCTATTCTTCCATTCCATTCCATCCTATCCCTATCATTCTATTCTATATTCTATTTCATTCTATTATATTCCATCTATTCTATTCCTATTTCTATTCTTTCATTCCATCCTAACCCTATTCTATTCTACATTCTATTCCATTCCATTCCATCTATTCTATTCCTATTCTTCCATTTCTAATTCTACTTCTATTCTTCCATTCCATTCCAATCCCTATTATTCTATTCTATATTCTATTTCATTCTATTCTATTCCATCTATTCTATTTCTATTCTTCCATTTCTAATTCTATTCTTCCATTCCATCCCATCCTATCCCTATTATTCTATTCTATATTCTATTCTATTCCATTCCATCTATTCTATTTCTATTCTTCCATTTCTAATTCTACTTCTATTCTTCCATGCCATTCCATCCTATCCCTGTTATTCTATTTTATATTCTATTTCATTCTATTCTATTCCATTCCATCCATTCTATTTCTATTTTTCCATATCTAATTCTACTTCTATTCTTCCATGCCATTCCATCCTATCCCTATTATTCTATATTCCAGTGATGGCTAACCTTTTCCACTTTTGCAGCCAAAGGTGCGCTCCCATCCCTGCACCCACGATGCAATGCGCGTGCGACTCCCCCGCCACCCCCACATACGACCCCCTGCACGCCACGCCTCTGTGCATGCACACGCAACCCCCCACACGCCACATGCCTCTGCACATGCGTGTGCATCTCCCACATGTACGTCTCCCCCCACGCATGCGTGGCAGATAATCAGCTGGCTAGCGGGGGGAGCGTGCCCACCTGCGCAGTGGGGCTCTTCCGGGCGACCTCTCACGTGCCAGCAGAAGTGGCTCTGTGTGGCACTTCCGGCACACTTGGCATAGGTTCGCCATCTCGGCTATATTCTAGTTTGGAAGCAGATAGATCCCACCAACTATTGGAAGAATAAGTGGAGAACGCCTTTGTCCAGGATATGCACCCTGGAGGTGCGTTCCATTCTTCCACCTACGGGGCGGGCATTAAAAGGAGCGTCCTCTCTGGGGCTCCAACACCCAGCCGCCCACCTCCGTGGCCCTTCTCCACCTTCACCTTCCACCCAGAGTTCTAGCCAAATTAAACCACAACACCTCTGGGGGGTTTATCCCCACCCACCCTGAATTTTTTGCCTTTGCTTCCTTCCTAAGGCCTTAAGTCCTGAGCCCTTAAGTCTTCCTCCAAGAAGGGGAACAAGAAAATTAAAACATTGTGGAGGTGGGGAGGAAAAAGACCAGCACTCACCTCCCACAACAGGCCCAGTTTTGGCTTTTTTCTTTTTTTTAGCAATCACAATTCTTTGCCCATACTTGGTTTCCCCCGCTCCCTTGAATACCCCCAAGAAAAGGATTTTTTTTTAAAAAAAACAAACACGTTCATCCTACGAGCAAAAAAATAAAATAAAACCCATGCAAAATGTTTGCGTATTTTGCAAAAAAAACAAAACCAACCCACCTCCCTTGTGGATCCCATCCCTTCTAAATCCGGGGGATTCCACCAACCCCACCATACTGGATCCTTGTATGTAAAGGGAAGGGGGGATCGCTTGTGGAAGGGCGGCGGGAATCTCCCTTGGAAAGATCCCAACGGATCCCAATGGTGGTGGTTCTCCCATTTTTTTAAAAGGGGAGATTCTGCCCCCCACCTCCTCCCAAATCTCTCTCTCTTCTCGCCTTCTCTTTCCAAGGAAGCAGGGGGAAAATCAGAAATCAAGGATCTACTTACTCTCTCTGGGAGGGGCCTGGGAGGGGACGACACGGGAGGGGAGGGAAATAAATAGAAATCGGGAGGGGCCGAAAGCAAGGACACGAGCCCCCGTGGAAAGCGTGGAGAGGGGATCCGCGGTGCAAAAGATGGGAGAGGAAAGGAAGGAAGTGCCTATGGTGGTGGGGGGGTTGAAAAGAGGAAGCGAGGGAGCCAGCCACGTGGGAAGCTGCGGCAAAGCGGCTCCTCCGGGGACAATGGGAGTTGTAGTGCAAGCCTCGGAAGGGGTGGATGGGTCCAGGGTTGTGGGGAGGGGGCGCGCGATCATTGCACCCGTTTGCAATCCTGCAAGAGCTGAGCGTTGCAAAGAAGGGACTCACCTGAGGCACGGATCTCCTATCGCGGGGAGGGTGGGGGAAGGCAGTGACGGAGGCTTCCCTTTGTGCTCCGCTTCCCAGAAAGAGGAGGAGGAGGAGCCAATCCGGGTGGGGCGGGTCGAGAAGAGGGAGGCGGGCCAATGAGAGGAGGCCTGGACGGGCAGGCGGCGCGGGGGGGGCGTTGTTTGCAAGGAGGAGGGAGAGAGTAAATGGGGTTGCAAAATCCGGACGGCCGCCAGAGGGCAGCCCAAGCCGGGCTATGAAAAGGATGCGCTGTTGGGCGGCTGTGGTGCAATGGTGTCTTTGCAGCGGGGCTCCCAAGCCGTACAAACCTCGGGGAAAGAATGAAAGGGGTTGCTTGGCTGCCCCCTGGTGGCTGCCGGGGTATGCATCGGTGTGTGTGTGTGTACACACACCCACACACCCACACACCCTGCATCCTTCAGCTGGATGGTCATCTCGGGTTTATTTAAAGCAGGGGTTGCCAACCTTTTGGACCTCAGCTACCACCAAACTCATAATTTAAAATCCCAGGGACCACTAACTAGTTCTGTGGGTGTGGCCTAATTTGTGGGTGTGGTGTGGTCATGTAACTGGCTGGGCATGGCTTGTATATAAATATTATAAATATTTATATAAATATTGATTTTTTTTAATAAAAAAAGAGCAACTTTTACCCAAAATCACGCAAAGCAGGCAACCAGACTGAGTTGCTCACAGAATCATTCAGTGATCTATCTATCTGCCATCGGCTAGCTCAGTCTGTCACATAAAATTTGCTTGCCGTGAGTCTGCACTGAATCATAGAACCTTCAGTCCTAAGACAGGTTCGGCTGTGCTTAAAAGCAGAGCCGAAGATCTAAAGACTAGCTAGAAAGCAAGAAATCCAACCATTTCCTGCTTTCTAACTAATCTAAATCTCCCAGCACAGCAGAACAGCTGATGGTCAGAAAAAGGAAAAATAGCAATTTAGCAGGCAAGTTTGCGAGGTAAAGAGTGAATGGGCGGGGAGGGTTCCCACGGGCTATGTGGGCGGCACAGCCTTGTGTTTCTGCGCAGCCTGGATTAATTGCTTTGGGGGGGGGTGCTCTGGGGGTGAGATTTCTCTGAGACCCACCAAAAATTTTCTCATGGCCCACCGGTTGGCGACTGCTGATTTAAACCAAGGGTCTTCGAACTTGACCGCTTTAAGACTTGTGGACTTCAACTCCCAGAATTCCCAAGCTCACATGACTTGGAGGAGGAATTCTGGGAGTTGAAGTCCACAAATCTAAAAGCAGTCACATTCGAAGACCCTTGATTTTAAAGCAAGGGTCCCCAAACTTGGCAACTAGATAGAAGAGATTAGCATAGAATAGAAATATTGGAATGGAATAGAATTCTTTATTGGCCAAGTGTGATTGGACACACAAGGAATTTGTCTTGCTGCAAATGCTCTCAGTGCACATCAAAGAAAAGATATATTCATCAAGAGTCAAGAATCATCAGGTACAACGCTTAATAATAGTCATAGGGTACAATAAGCAATCAAATCATAGGAAATGGGAATGGAATGGAAAAGGGAATAGGATAGGACAGAATAGGAAATAGAATGGAATAGAAAAGGGAATAGGGAATAGAATAGAATAGGAAGTAGAATAGAATAGAAAAGGGAATAGGGAATAGGGAATAGAATAAAATGGGGAATAGAATAGAAATAGAATAGAATAGAATTCTTTTATTGGCCAAGTGTGATTGCGCATACAAGGAATTTGTCTTGGTGCAAATGCTCTCAATGTACATAAAAGAAAAGATACTTTAGTCAAGAATCATAAGGTTCAATATATTTTCTGGAATATATTCCTTCTTAGAGAGCAGGAATTCTCCCTTGTGATGAAATCATAACCGTACCTCTAACGGCCTTTGGAGGAATGCAAAAAGAGGAAGAAACAAACTTTTAAAATTTGTAAAGGAATATTATCTTTATTGCCATTTCCTGTGGTAAACTTGTGGTGCGGTTGTATTTATTGTGCCAGGCATATAAATGTGTGTCTGTGTGAGAATATGGGCAGGTACTCCCCAACTTAACAGCAGTTCATTTAGTGACCAAAAGTTAACAACAGCTCTGAAAAAAAAGTGACTTATGGCCATTTTTCACACTCATGATCCCCAGGGTCACGGGATCAGAATTCAGACGCTGGGCAAGTGACTCATATTTATGACAGCTGCCGTGTCCTGGGGCCATGGGATCCCCCTTTTGTGACCTGACCGGAAAAATCAACGGGGAAAGCCAGATTTACTTAACAAGTGTAGTGGTTCACTTAACAATTATGGAAGAAAGGTCGCAAGATAGGGGGGAAATTCACTTAACAACCATCTCGCTTAGCGGCAGAAATTTTGGGGCTCAAACGGTGGTCATAAGTCGAGGACTCCCTGGCTGAACTCAACTAGGTGGTCTGGGATTTTGTCATCCTTGCAAAAACTGGGGAGCTGGACCTGCAACACCCCAAAAAAACCCACCAAGGAAACCCAATGAAAAAACAGTCCACGGGGAGAAAAGACCATTAAAACCCCATGATTTATGGGAGAGCACCCTGAGGCCCAACTTCGACACTGGTAGCCCCGAAGGATCCCTCTCTTCATACTCTACATAAATGACCTCTGTGATCATATTAAGAGCAACTGCGTTCTCTTCGCCGATGATGTAAAGCTGTTCAACACCACCAACAATACTGCTACCCTTCAAAAAGACCTCAACAAATAAATGCTCTGTCTTACATATTGGCAAAAAGAAAAAAAAGAAAAGAAAAAAAGGAGAAAATAAAATACAAGCTGAATAGTCAAGACCTTGTTGATGATCCAAACTCTGTCAAGGACCTTGGAGTACTCATCTCTAATGATCTAAGTGCTAGAGCCCACTGTAAATACATAGCCAAAAAGGCATTAATCCTGCGTAGCTTTTCCTCTGGTAATATCACACTACTAACTAGAGCATACAAAACATTTGCTAGACCAATACTCGAATACAGCTCATCAGTCTGGAATCCGCATTATGTATCTGATATTAACACAGTTGAGAAAGTCACAGAAATATTTCACAAGAAGAGTTCTCCTCTCCTCTCCTCATTGCAGAATACCTTATGCCACCAGACTTGAAATTCTAGACCTAGAAAACCTAGAACTATGCTGCCTTCGGTCCGATCTAAGTATAGCATATAAAATCATACATTGCAATGACTTACCTGTCAATGAATACTTCAGCTTCAACCATAACAACACAAGAGCAAACAATAGATACAAACTCAAGGTTAATCGCACCAAACTTGATTGCAGGAAATACGACTTCAGCAATAGAGTGGTCAATGTCTGGAATACTCTCCCTGACTCTGTGGTTTCTCACCCAAACCCCAAAAACTTTAACCTGCTTAGACTGTCTACTATTGACCTCACCTCTTTCCTAAGAGGTCTGTAGGGGGCGTGCAATAAGCGCACCAAGGTGCCTACCGTCCCTGTCCTATTGTTTCTTTTATTTTTCTTATATGTATCCATTTCATGTATTCATAACTATGTTTATACTTACACCTGTTATCTTATAATCACTTGACATAAAATAAATAAAATAATAAAATAAAAAGGATCGCGGACGGGATGCAAATAAAATGGGGCAGCGAGTCGCTCACTTGGCGCAACTGGTGGGCGGGATCCACCAGGTGGCGCTGCCCAGCAAGCGAGCGTTATGCTTCCCATCGATGGGGGGGCATCATTCGAGAGGCCTCTCTAGGAACAATGAGTTTTTTCTGTTAAGATTACCTGCAGAAGAATGCGCAGGCGCGATTCTGCTCTTCAATTCCTTAAGGAGGAGGGCGGAGCGCGCGTCCTTTCCCAACTGGAGAGCTCGGAAATACAGGTGGGTGGGAAGAGCCTGGAGCTGGGGACGCTAAGGCTTAATTACGTCCCCAGAAGAATGCGCAGGCGCAAACGTGCTCCCCAACCCTTAGTGGCGAGAGCGGAGCTGCGAGGGGAAGGCGGAGCGCGCGTTCTTCTCCAGGTGCGGTGGGTGGAGCTTTGGAATCCCTGGTCGAATGGGAGGAGTCTTTGGAGCTGGGATTCTACTTTAACCCTTTAGATGCCTGCAGAAGAGTGCGCAGGCGCGAACAAGCTCTCAACGGTGGAAGCGAGAGCCGTTGCGAAGCGGGCGGAGCTTGGAATCCCGGGCGGGGTGGGAGGAGCCTGGAGCGCGGGCGCCGGAGGATCCCTTGCAACCCGTTGAAGGTTTCAGGTGAGGCGATTCTTCTCCGGATCCTCCTTCCCCTCCTCCTCCTCTTTAAGGTTGGGGGTCTTTTAGATTAGGATGCTTTTATTCCCCCCCCCCAGAATAAAAGGCTGGGGGGAAGGGAGGAGAGCCAGGCAGAGCTCCTTGGGACTGCTCCCCCTCTATCCCCATCCCACCCCATGACCCCGTTTCCCACCCTGGGAGGGGAGGGGTCCTGGCGGGTGGAGAGCCTGGCCCGCAGAAAGGAAGACAACCCCATCCCCCAGAAGTGGCTGTCCATGGTTTTTCCTGTCCAAAAACCTTCATTTGGGGGTGCTGGAAATAAAGCCAGAGGGGTTTGGGGGTGAAGGTGCTGGAGGAAAAGCCAGAGGGGTTTGGGATGTGTCCCCCCCACCCTGCTCCAGGACCCAAGCTAAGTGCCAGCATTGGAGGTATCTCCAGCTTGGAAGCTCTGGGAATTAATCTGCCCTTTGCAAAGTTACCCAGGTGCTGAAGTAAAGAAAAACTCTCCAGGACAATGACTTTGCTTGTCCTAAGAAATACAAGTAATCCTCCTCGAATTACAACCATTTGTTATAGTGACTGTTCAAGGTTACAACAACAGCCCCCCCCCCAAAAGAAAAATGCTTGACAACTGGCATGTATTCATGACAGCTGCAGAGTCCCTGGGTTACACCCGATCCCCTTTTGCCACCTTCTGACAAGCAAAGTCAATGGAGGGACGCCAGATTCACTTAACAACTGTGTAACTGACATAAAACAAAGGCAGTGATTCACTTAACCACTGTGGCAAGCAAGGTTGCAAAGTGGGGCAAAACTGTCTTCCTTAGCAACAGAGGTTTTTTTGACTCAATTGTGGTCGTAAATCATGACCTACCTGTACTTTCTTTTTGAAAAGTGATTGTGTGTGTTTTGTTTGTATGTGCTTTTAAGAGCAGTGTGTCAGGATTCCAGCAATCGCCCTAATTAAATCATGATTCTTGAACCAACCTTCAGAAAATTTCAAAGGATTCATTAGAGGCAACATACTGGCACTGCCCTGTATGAAGCCATCTCTGGCATATGTAATTTACAGTCACCTGTGACCCTGTTTCCCCCCTCCCCCCAGGTGTCTTGTAAACTATGGTATAGCATAGTGGTGGCCAACCTTTTTGGGCTCGCGTGCCAGCACCCAGAAGGCAATGCGTGCACCCCCTCATGACCCTGTGCATGCGTGCACAATCTCCCCCCTCCCACCATCCCCTTACCTGCACTGCGCCTCACAGCTGATTTTTCAGCTGATTTTTCAGCTGATTTGAGGCCTTTTTCGGCCTCCCAGAGGCTTAAAAAAACCTGCAGGCTTTTCAGGATGAATAATAGGCCTGTTTCGTCACTTCCAGTATTACAGGAAGTGACAAAATGAGGCCTATTATTCATCCTGAAAAGCCTGCAGAAAGTTTTTTTAAGCCTCTGACAGGCCAAAAAAGGCCTCAAACCAGCAGAAAAAAATCAGCTGTGAGGTGCGCGCATGCGCAGTATGGTAAGTTTGCCTGCGGCTCGTGTGCCAGCAAAATGGCTCTGTGTGCCATAGGTTTGCTGTCATGGGTATAGCACGTTCACAGGCTGGGTGTCATCATTCACGTTCTCCAATTAAATATATTTGGAGCAAACCTCTGGTAGCTTAGTTACAATCTTTTAAAGATAAGAGTTGGAATATACTTTTGTTTTCAACTGCTCTTCCTGATTTCGTTCCTCCCCCCCTTCTTTTGGCAACTACTAAAACAAGCATAGGAATGTTTTATGAGTTGACACACCGTCTTCTCAGTCTTCCCTTCAATGAATTTGGACAAGGACATCCTATCGAAGTCTACGAAGGCAGCTCTCTTTTTTTCCTGACTTTTTCTTTCCTTTTGTTCCTTTCCCTTAGCTTGAAAACTGAAAGCATTTTCATTTTTTTGGCTGGAAGGATTCTTATCGTTGGAGGCTCAAAGTTCCACATCTCCCAAAATGGCTCACAGTGCCTCTTCTTGCCATTCTGCTCCTTTGACTGAAAGTCCTTTTGCAAATCCAGGACAGACTTCGGACGGATGTGAACCAGTCTCTCGGTACACCCCAAAAACCACGTCACAAGACCCAGAAGGATACGGATCCCATGTTGCTTTGCATAGGTCTACTGAGAAGTTCTGGAGAAGAACGAGGAAGGACAACGTCCTGGAAGGAAGAACCATCAGATGGGCTGGAAAACATCAACTTTGCCAGGAGTTCTACAAAGAAACCGAGGCTCCCCGAGAACTTTGCAGTCGGTTACACCATATTTATCGTCGATGGCTGAAGCCAGAGAAACACACAAAAACTCAGATGTTGGACTTGGTGGTCCTGGAGCAGTTCCTGGCCATCCTGCCTTCAGAGATGGAGAGGTGGGTGCGGGAGTGTGGAGCAGAGACCAGTTCCCAGGCGGTGGCCCTCGCGGAAGGCTTCCTCCTGAGCCAGGCGGAGGAGAAGAAGCTGGCAGAAATGCAGGTGAGACAAAAAAATCATTGTGTAGCTAATCCTTGACTTAGCAACAGTTCACTTAGTGACCATCCAAAGTTACAACAGCATTGGAAAAAAATGACTTACGACCGTTATGAATGTTGACTCAGCCTTCCATCCTTCTGAGGTCGGTCCAATGAGGACCCATATTGTTGAGGGGCAAGATGCTGACTCTGTAAACTGCTTAGAGAGGGCTGTAAAAGCACTGTGAAGCAGTATATACCATAATTTTTGCACTATAAGATGCTCCAGAACTTAAGACACACCTAGCTTCTCATAATACTGCTGATCAGCTCTTCCTGGCGGCGGGGATCATCTCAACCATTTGCCGCTGCCTTGAACAACTGATTGGTAGTATTCCAGGAGGCTGATCCAACCGCCAATCAGCTGCTTGGCAGCGAAGGCTCCAGCGGTCCCTGACGGGGTTGAGAAGCTTCAGTGGTGAAGTGGGTATGTCTAGTTTCATGAAAAGGACTACGGGTGACATGATAGCACTCTTCCAACATCTTAGGGGCTGCCACAAAGAAGAGGGAGACAAGCTATTCTCCAAAGCACTTGAGGGCAGGATAAGAAACAATGGGTGGAAACTAATCAAGGAGAGAGGCAACTTAGAACTAGGGAGAAATTTCCTGATTGTGAGAACAATTAATCAGTGGAACAATTTGCCTCCAGAAGTTGTGAATGCTCCAATACGGGAAGTTTTTAAGGAGAGGTTTTACAACCGTTTGTCTGAAATGGTGTAGGGTTTCCTGCCTGAGCAGGGGTTGGACTCCAAGGTCCCTTCAAATGTTGTTCTAGTCTACCTGTATGTGAGAAGCCCTCTCTTTTTAGAGAGAACCTGGTTGCAGTGGACCTTAAAATCCTCGTCCTTTTTTTCCCTTTGGACAGGTTCAGGATCCCTTCATGGAAGTGGGTGCAAAAAAGCCCCGAGCACACACAGACCTGTCACCTCTCTCTCAGGAACTGGCCTTTGAAGGGATCTCCCAAGAGGATCCAGCTCAGATCACATCCGAAGGTAATAAATTAGGTTCTTCATTCGTTAAATGTTTATATTGCTGTACTCCACCAGGAACCGTAACAGGGTGCAGCTGAAAATGAACATATTACAGAACGTTATCCATTCATTGATCATTTTGGTTCAGCTTGGAACCTTAGTCCAATGTTTCTCCAGGGTCCCAATAAGCAAATCCTTAACCAACAAAGGCCCCTTTGAGCTGCTAGCATTCCCAGGCAGAGATGCCCCCTTTCAAGGCATGTAACATCATCTCTCCCAATGAGACATTGAGCACCCTGATCCAGCCAATCAACTCCCACCAAACTCCCAAATAGCAACAGCAATAGCACTTGGACTTATATACCGCTTCATAGTGCTTTACAGCCCCCTCTAAGCGGTTTACAGAGTCAGCCTATTGCCCCCAACAATCTGGGTCCTCATTTTACCCACCTGGGAAGGAGAGATGGCTGAGTCAACCTTGAGCCGGTGAGGATCGAACTCCTGGCTGCGGGCAGAGTTAGTCTGGAAAAAAAAAATTGAACCACCACGCCACCAAATGAATCGGATAAGGCAAGATTGTAAGTCCCGTCTAACGGAAATCGTACTGTTCAGCACCTGCGCACTTCCTTGAAGTCCTGGGAAAATCCTCACCGACTCAAGGTTGACTCAGTCTTCCATCCTTTAGAGGTTGGTAAAATGAGGAGCCAGGATCGAACTCTTGGCTGTGGGCAGAGTTAGCCTGCAATAATTTCTAACCACCACGCCACCACAGCTCCAAATATAAGGCAAGAGTATAAGTCCCGTCTAATGGAAATCGTACTGTTCCTCAGCTGCCCAATTCCTTGATGTCCTGGGAAAAAGTGAATGCAAGACACAATCTTAAAATCTCTATTTCAGTAGACTCTTAAGTCCAGACTTAAGGAACCTTAATTCTTCATATCTTCACGGGGCCTTCCGTGGATTGACAGAGCCCTTCCATCTCATGACCAGTAAAGTACCTCCAAGCCTAACTCTTCAGCCTCTCTATTTCACTCCTCACCACCTGTTACTCAGTTAATCAGAGAGGTTGGGCCTCTGGCCACAGTCTCGCATCCCCAGATCAGTGTATGCATATTTATTGCGATGGTGGCACAGTGGTTAGAATGCAGTATTGCAGGCTAATTCTGCCAACTGTCCACAGTTCAATCCTGAGCAGCTCAAGGTTGACTCACCCTTCCACCCTTCCGAGGTGCGTAAAATGAGGACCCAGGTTGTTGGGGGCAAAGTTGCTGACTCTCTAAATCACTTAGAGAGGGCTATCAAAGCACTATGAAGCAGTAGAGAAGTATTAAGTGCTATTGGTAGTGCTATTGCTAACACCACAGTTGCAACCTAAATTTCTAAGCAAGACAGTTGTTAAGCGAGTTTTGCCCCATTTTATGACTTTCCTTGTGACCGTTGTTAAGTGTCCATGGAGACTCTCAGTCATCCAGGTAATAGTTGTCCCAAAATTGTATCTGCCTCTTGAAAAAGCAACTTTGGGACAGTTGGGAAGTGAATTACTTCCGTTCTTAAGTTGGCAACATGGTTGTCAAGGGGATCTGGTTTCCCCACTGGCTTTGCTTGTTGGAAAGTTGTATGATCTCAGGACACCGTTGAATGTCATAAATGCATGGCAGTTGCTGAGCATCTGAATTTTGATCACATGACCATAGGATACTGCAACTGTCGTAAGTGTGAATAATGATCATCATTATTTTTACCTGCCGTTGTAACTTCAAACACTAAACGGTACAGGTTTTCCTTGTTCTTATTCCTCCTGGATCCTATGTGGATACAGATTACACCCAGGTCTTTATTTTTTATTATCCCTCTGGTGTTCCCTATCAGCCCACTCCCCAATATTGAACTTGGAATTAATATTTTTAACCTTGGGTTGTTCATACCATGTACAGTTCTACTGTCAGGATTCCGGTAGTTACCCCAATTATATCCTGAGTCTCGAGCCAAACTTCCAAAACTTCAAAAGGATTTATTGGGAGTTTAAATGTCCGGCACTGCCTGGGTGTAGCCAACTCTGAGACACATCATTCACTGTCACCCTTGACCCTGGTTTCCCCCCTGCCCCCCAGGTGTATCATAATTCATATTCTCCAATGGGACACATCCATAGCCAAGAGTCATCAGTCATGCTCTCCAGTTAGAATTTTGCTTGGCAGAAATGTCAGTCACCTAGTTACTATCTTTGAAAACTATTTATGGACTGCACTTTTGGTTTCCAAGCTGCCACACAGCTCCCCGCTCCCTTTCTGTTGGCAACTCTAAAAAGACCATAGAAATATTTTGTGAGTTGACATCTAACTTGCTTCCCATGATGCTCAGTGTGCAGCATAAAACTGTTGGGGAAGATTATTGGGGGGCAATATGCTGACTCTTTAACCTGCTTAGCAAGGGCTGTAAAATACTATGAAGTGGTATATAAGTCGAGGTGCTATTGATATTACTTACTTGCACCCTCACTGGTGTGAAAAAAATGCTCCTTTTATTTTTTTGGGTATAATTTTTCTCAAGAATGCAGTAGGAATGTTTTCAAAATGCCTTCCTCCATTTTTGTCTTCTTAGGAAATGGAGCAACCCTGCGGTTTCCTGCAAAAATGCCTCTGCTTTGTGGTGGACCTGAAACTGCTGTGGTCATTCCAACTCAGGTAGGAGGGATCAAGCTCATGTAAAGTGTTAGTACCAATTTATAATGCCTTGGTAAGACCTACAACTTGGAATATTGAATCCAGTTTTGATCGCTGCAATATAAAAAAGATGTTGAGAGTCTGGAAAGAGAACACAGAAGAGCGATGAAGATGATTAGAGGACTAGAGGCTAAAATATATGAAAAATGGTTGCAGGATTTGGGTATGTCTAGTTTAATGAAAAGAAGGACTTGGGGTGACATGATAGCAGTGTTCCAATATCTAAGGGGCTGCCACAAAAAAGAGGGAGCTGTTGTACAAAGCACCTGAAGGTAGGACAAGAAGCAATGAATGGAAACTAATCAAGGAGAGAAGCAATCTAGAACAGGGGTCTCCAACCTTAGCAACTTTAAGACTTGTGGACTTCAACTCCCAGAATTCCTCAGCCAGGAAAGCTGGCTGAGGAATTCTGGGAGTTGAAGTCCACAAGTCTTAAAGTTGCTAAGGTTGGAGACCCCTGATCTAGAACTAAGGAGGAATTTCCTTAACAGTGAGGAAAATTAACTAGTGGAATAGCTTTTCTTTAGATTTTGTGGGAGCTCCATTGCTGGAGGTTTTTAAGAAGAGACTGGACAACCAGTTCTCTGAAATGGTAAAGGGCCTCCTGCAGTAGTGTGGAGCTATAATTATTTATTTGTATAAATAGATTAGATACCACCCACTTCACTCTCAAGAGTGACCTTGGGTGATTTTCAGATGGTACAGGTAATCCTCAACTTACGACCTCAACTACAACTTGGAACTTTACATTAAGAGAGATGGGTTTGTTTGTTTTTTGTTGTTAATTTCAGAATTGTATGACATTTGAAGATATAGCCGTATTTTTTTCGGAAGAGGAGTGGGCCCTGCTGAATCATGACCAAAAATTGCTGTACAGGGAGATCACGTTGGAAAATGCAAGGAACATTACCTGCCTAGGTAAGAGTTCTTTTTCTACTTTTCTGGTCAGACGTAACCAGCTTACCCGTTTCTGAGAAAATGCTGGTCTGTTCCTTTCCTACAGTGAATGCCCTTAACAGCATTGAGACCCTCACCAGATCAGGCAGGCAGGGCTAAAACTCTTCATGCTGTTTCTTCTCAATAGAAGGGAACAAACACACACACACACCCCTTATTGAGTTTCTCTTTTGGGTAGGGAGTGCCTTCCATTTTTCTGGAATTCAGAAACCCTAATAGGTCCGAATTCCATGCATCACATGAAGTGTTAATACCACTTTATAATGCCTTGATAAGACCACACTTAGAATACTGCATCCAGTTTTGGTCAGCATGATATAAAATAATGTTGAGACTCTAGAAAGACTGCAGAAAAGAGCAACAAAGATGGTTAGGGAACTGGAGGCTAAAACATGCTGGAATTAGGTATGTCTAGTTGAATGAATGAAAAGAAAGACGAGGGCTGATATGATAGTAATGTTCCAATATTTGAGGGTTTGCCACAAAGAAGAGGGAGTCAAGCTCAGAGGGAGCTGCTGCCGGTTCGCACCGGTTCAAGTGAACCGGTTGTTAAGATTCAGCGCAGTTCACTGAACTGGCAAATCCCACCACTGGCTGGCCCCATCCCGCTCGTTTGACCTTGAGCTGGCCAGAATCGAACTTCTGGCAGTCAGCAGAGTTAGCCTGCAATACTGCATTCTAACCATTGTGCCACCATGGCTCATAAGTTCAGAATTACATGTAACCCTAATAGGCCCAAATTTCATGCATCGCATGAAGTGTTGATACCACTTTAAAATGCCTTGATAAGGCCACACATAGAATACTGCATCCAGTTTTGATCACCACGATATCAAATAATCTTGAGGCTCTAGAAAGATTGCAGAGAAGAGCAACAAAGATGGTTAGGGGACTGGAGGCTAAAACATGCTGGAATTAGATATGTCTAAGTTTAATGAAAAGAAAGACTAGGGCTGACATGATAGTAATGTTCCAATATTTGAAGGTTTGCCACAAAGAAGAGGGAGTCAAGCTCAGAGGGAGCTGTTGCCGGTTCGCACCGGTTCAAGCGAACTGGTTGGTTATAAAATTCAGCGCAGTTCGGTGAACTGGCAAGTTCCACCACTGGCTGGCCCCTCCCGCTCATTTGACCTTGAGCCGGTCAGAATCGAACTACTGGCAGTCAACAGAATTAGCCTGCAATACTGCATTCTAACCATTGTGCCACCATGGCTCATAAGTTCAGAATTACATGTAATGTTCAAATATAGGATGTGACAATAGAGCATGATCCCTGAGGGTACCTTACCTTGGGGCTAGAGCATCTCATGAAACTCACCTCTTTGTTTCTTCTTTTTGTCTCAATCAGGTGAATGGTGGGAGAAAGAGGACTCTAAGAAGGAGATGGTAGAGAACTTGCCAATAGTCAAAAATGAAATTGGAGAAACGATGTTCCAATGTCAACGGGGAGTTCAAAGTCCTGAGGAAAACCACCTAAACGGAGAGCCAGTTAAAGCCCTCGCTTTTCATCAGGCAGATAACAATGTGCTCCTGGCTGAAAAAAATCACCAAGAAACCGGAATGTGTCCAGGGTGTGGAAAAATATTGAAGGAGGAATCAGGATTGTGTGGAAATTGCAGAAGGCATCCTGTCGAGGCACAACCTGAAAATAGGGAATGGGCCTTTCCTCTTATTTTAAATCAAAATATATTGTTTGGGGGAAAATTATATAAAGGTGTGAAATGTGATGAGACCTTCAGCCAGAGTAGCCATCTCAGTAACCATCAAAAGATTCAGGTCTGCAGGAATCCATATCAATGCATGGATTGTGGGAAGAGCTTCCATCAGAAAAGTCAGCTTATGACTCATGAAAGGATCCACCGAGGAGAGAAACCACATGCCTGCACAGAGTGTGGAAAGAGCTTCATTAGGAGAAGTTACCTGACTTCCCACAGGAGAATCCACAGCGGGGAGAAACCCTATCAATGTACGGAGTGTGGGAAGTGCTTCTCTCAGAGAAGCCACCTTGCCTCCCATAAGAGGATCCACACAGGGGAGAAACCGTATCAGTGCCTGGAGTGCGGAAAGTGCTTCAGAGAAATAAGTCGCCTCACTTCCCATAAAAGGATCCACACCGGAGAGAAGCCCTATAAATGTATGGAGTGTGGGAAGAGTTTTAGTGTGAGCTGTTCCCTGACATCCCATATGAGGATCCACCGAGGAGAGAAACCCTATCAATGCGTGGAGTGTGGGAAGTGCTTCAGTCAGAGCAGTTACCTGAGTTCCCACAGGAGAAGCCACAGAGGGGAGAAACCCTATCCATGTACGGAGTGCGGGAAGTGCTTCTGTCGCAAAAGTGAGCTTACTTGCCATCAGAGGATCCACACAGGGGAGAAACCGTATCAGTGCCTGGAGTGCGGGAAGAGATTCAGTGTTGCAAGTTACCTCACTTCCCATAAAAAGATCCACACCGGAGAGAAGCCATACCAATGTCTGGAGTGCGGGAAGAGTTTTAGGGTAAACAGTTCCCTTACATCCCATAAAAGGACTCACACAGGGGAGAAGCCATACAAATGTACGGACTGTGGAAAGAGCTTCACTGTAAGCAGTTCCCTTAATTCTCATAAAAGGATCCACACGGGGGAGAAACCGTACCACTGTGTGGAATGTGGAAAGAGTTTTAGAAAGAGTAGTTCTGTGACTTCCCATAGAAGGATCCACACAGGAGAAAGCATATGAGTGTACGGACTGTGGAAAGTGTCAACTCATAAAATATTTCTGTGGTCTTTTTAGAGTTGCCAACAGGAGTGGGGAGGAGTGTGGCAGCTTGAAACCGAAATTGCAGTCCATAAATAGTTTTCAAAGATAGTAACTAGGTGATTGAAGTTTCTGCCGTGCAAAATTCTAACTGGGGAACATAATTGATGTCTCTTGGCTATGATGTGTCTCATTGGAAAATATGAATTATGATACACTCGGGATGGGTGAAAAGCAGGGTCAAAGGTGACAATGAATGATGTGTTTCAGAGTCGGCTACACTCAGGCAATGCCGGACATGTTAACTCACAATAAATCCTTTTGAAGTTTCGGAAGTTGGGCTCGAGACTCATGATTTAATTGGAGTAACTGCCGCAATCCTGACAGAAAGAACTTCAGAGACCCCAGTTCTGAGGTTATGATCCCCGTACAGAAATCCTCTTTATGGGCCAAGTGCGATTGGACACAAAAGGAATTTGTCTTTTTTCATACAAGGAATGTCATGAAAATGGATTGTGGGCTAAAATGAGCTGGTATGGCTGAAGGAAGGAAGATGAGGAATTATCGCCCCATATCCCTCTATCAGGGAGATGGGTGGTTAAGAAATTGGATGGATGGATGGATAGATATATCTTTCCATTTCATTTTATAAGATTTAAGATGATAAGAAATATGGATGAGCTCAACTAGCAGTTCTTGGAAGAGTTACAACTAATTGAGTCTGTCGTTTGTACCTCATTAATTGTCTGGTTTGGCCAGGACAGGTACAGACTTCAGTGGACAGTTAGGACTGCAGAAAAAGCAATCACAACCAGCCTGCCTTCCATTGAGGATCTGTACACTGCATGAACTAGAAAAAGAGCTGAGAAAATACCTGTAGGCTCCTCACAGCCTGGACATAATCAATTTTATCCCCCCCTCTCCAAGGATGCTGCTATAGGGCATTGCATACCAAAACATCCAGACAAAGATAATTTTGTCCTTCCTCCCCCATGCCATCACACTTTATTTCCACAGCACTGTCTTATTTTTCATTTTTTCTCATCTTTCCAATTATCTTCTCCTATTGGTTTCTTAGGATTTTGTCAGTTGTTTGTAACTTATGATTAATGATTGTTACTATGATTTGTGATCTATGACCTATTCATTGCTTTTTATATGTACACTGTGAGCTTACGCACTAGAGACAGTTCTGTTGTACTCTACTCTACTCCCATTCCCATTATCCTGTCCCAGGTGTTGGCAATCTTAAAACACTCAGAGCCACAAAGGTACTAAGCGGAAGCCCCCTGTTCAATTCTGGAGCCAACTGGAAGTCTGGTTTCCCCTTCATAGAAACTACTACTAGTACAGAGTCCTTTTTCCTCTGCTGATTGGAAATCTGGTTCCCCCACCACCATAGAGTCTCTTCCTAGCATGACATCCTTTTTCCTCTACCTGTCCTAACCGAAAGCCCTATCAGTTGTGCCATAGAGTCTCCTGGCGTGGCGTGCCATGCTTTCCTCTCCCTAACCGGAAGTTCCTCTCAAAATTTTGGCACCAACTGGTGACGGAGCCACAGCAGTGGCATGAAAGAGCCACATGCGACTAGAGCTGCGGGTTGCCGACCTTTGTTCTGTCCTATCCTACCCTACCCTATCATTATTGACAAATACCTATAAACCTGTTCATTACTAGAAAAAGTAGGTGTAGGGAATAAGATGGTGGATCCAAATTACTGTAAGGTCTTGGAAGAGCTATAGGTTATTACAGACAAGTACCCATACATCTGATCACTAGAGGCAGTAAATGGAGGGATAGTAGGACTTGGTACCATCTGTCGTCTCTCAGTATCTTTCTCATCTCTTTCTCACTCATTGCTCTCATCTCTTTCATCTCTCATTGCTATCTTTCTCATCTCTCTCACATCTCTCCTCAGTATCTCTCATCATCGCTCTCTCTGTATCTCATCTCTTTGTCATTGCTCTCATCTCAGTATCTCTCATCTCTTTCTCTCTCATCGCTCGCTCTCATCTCTCATCTCATCTCTGTATCTCTCTCTCTCATCTGTCTCATCACTTTCATATTTCTCTCTCCCGTCTCACTCTCATCTCTCTCAGCTGGGCCAGCCAGTGTTTTGGGGCAGAGAGGAAGTTGCGCGTCTCCCAGTTGCGCAGCACCAACAAGGGCCAGAAGAAACGCCCGCGAGACCCAACAAGAGATGAAGCTTCACTCCCGCTGTGGAATATGGAGCGAATCTCCATATGGAGCGAATCTCCCTTCTCGGGTGAGGCAAGGAGTGATTGTGAGGGGTCATCCTGCAGCAGGTCCTCCAGCTGGGTGCACAACAGACCACCAAAATTTTCTCACAGACCACCAGTGGTCCACAGAGCACCGCTTGGTGACCTCTGATCTAATCCAGCCCCTGTCCAAGCAGGGGACCTTACACCATTTCTGACAAATGGCAGTCCAATCTCTTACTGAAAGCCTCCAGTGATGAAGCTCCCACACCTTCTGAAGGCAAGCTGTTTCACTGGTTGATTGTTCTCACTGTCAGAAAATTCCTCCTTTTTTCCAGGTTAAATCTCTCCTTGTTCAGTTTCCATCCATTGTTCCTTGTCTGGCCTACAAGTGCTTTAGACAATAGCTTGACCCCTTCCTCTCTGTGGCAGACCCTCAAATATTGGAAGACTGCTATCATGTCTCCCCTGGTCCTTCTCTTTACTAAACTAGCCAAGCCCAGTTCCTGCAACCATCTGTATGTTTTAGTCTCCAGTCCCCTAATCATCCTGGTTGCTCTTTTCTGCCCTTTTGCTAGAATCTCAACATCTTTTTTTATAGTGAGTAGAGTACTGGATGCAGTACTCTAGGTGTGGTCTTACTAAGGCTTTATCGAGTGGTATTAATACCTCAATTGATCTTGATTGTATCCCTCTGTTAATGTAATTTAGGATTTTTGGTTTTTTGGCCTTCTCTGTTTGTATATGCCTTGTATGGTATAGAATCTCAAGACATTCATTTGATTTAGTACTTAGAGCCTTGAAAGCACAGTGGTTAAGAGTGCAATTCTGGTGACAGCCAGTTGCCTGCAATTTGGCAAATTGAACCTCACCAGGCTCACTGGTTGACCCAGCCTTCCATCCTTCCATCTCTTCCATTCCTTCCTGGGTAAAATGAGGAACCAGATTGTTGAGGGCAATAGTCTGACTCTGTAAAAGAGAGAGCTGGTATCCAGCAGGTGGCATTCAGCAGGTTCTGACCAGTTCTGGAGAACCAGTAGTGGAAATTTGGAGTTGTTCGGAGAACTGGCAAATACCACGCTCCGCCCCCATCTATTCCCTGCCTCCTGAGTCCCAGCTGGTTGGCTGAATCTTCTTGTGTTGCCCTGCCCAGAACGGAGCTGGAAAGCAGGTTAGCAGGATGGGGAGGGAATGGAGATTTTGCAGTATCCTTCCCCTGCCACGCCCACCAAGCCGTGCCATGCCTACCAAGTCACACCTATAGAATTGGTAGTCAAAAATTTTTGAATCCCACCACTGGGCAGGCTTTATTTATTAATGTAAATCGTGGACTACCTGTACAGGGTGTTATCAGGACAGTCTATAAACCCCCATGTTCTTTCTCTAGCCTGCTAGTTCCTGCCCACACCCACCCCAGGTGATACAGCTGTCAACCATACATAGCTGCCAATCAAACAGCAATATGATCCCTAGTTGCACAGAGGCCTTATTGTGATGGTGGCGCAGTGGTTAGAATGCAGTATTGCATGCTGCCGACTGTCAGCAGTTCGATCCTGACTGGGTCGAGGTTGATTCAGCAACCATCCTTCCATGGTGGGTAAAATGAGGAGCCAGATTGTTGGGGGAAACGTGCTGATTCTGTAAACTGCTTAGAGAGGGCTGTAAAAGCACTATGAAGAAGTATATAAGTCCTAAGTGATATTGCTATAGCTAACATTGAGCAGGCAGGGGAACAGGAAGAGAGACCAGACTGGGACCGGATCCTGTGCTGGCTGGAGTAAATATTTAGCTTACGAATTAAGGGCTGTCCCCTTAAGGGAATGCTTCATGGGAAATGTAGTTTTATGTCACACAGTCACATCTGTATTCCTGATTGGCCACTGGGTTAGTCTTTAGAGGATGGGGGAGTGGAGACAAATTGGCGATGTGCAGGAATGCATTTGTCTGCATGAATTCCAGCACTGAGAGGGAGCTTTCTTCTGCTCCTGCACAATGGGGATATCATTTTTTTGCTCCCAAGCCATAGGCCCGTGATGGTGAACCTATGGCACATATGCCACAAGTGGCATGCAGAGCCATTTGTGCCAGCATGCAAGCTGCAGACAAACTTACCTCACTGCACATGCACGTGCATCACAGCTGATTTTTTGAGTTGGTTTGAGGCCTTTTTGGCCTCCCAGAGGCTTGCAGAAAGCCTCTGCAAGGCTTTTCAGGACGATAGGCCCGTTTCGCTCACTTCCTGTAATACCAGAAGTGACAAAATGGGCCTATAATTCGTCCTGAAAAGCCTTGCAGAGGCTTTTTCCAAGCCTCTGGGAGGCCGAAGGCCACAAACCAGCAGAAAAATCAGTTGTGAATCACAGTGCAGATAAGGAGGTGGGGATTGCACATACATGTGCAGGGGGCGTGGGGGGCACGGATTACATTCTGGGTGCTGGCATGTGAGTGCGTGCGCGCTCACCTGGCGCACGTACAAAAGTTGTCCAGTTGATCTGTGTCTTACAACCACGATGGAATTTCCTCCATTGCAGGAGAATGGCAAAGAAGAAAACTAAATATGCAAGAGAACTGGTAGAGCTGTCGAACCTCAATATTTCTTTAATAAATAGGAGGTAGTATATATATATACATTTTTGCAACCCTAGGTTCTAAGTAAATTCTAAACAGGAGAGCCAATATGTAGATAAATGCAAATTAAGTACTCTTTTTGGAGAGATCAAGTGACCCAGAGGCCAACAATGAAAGAGAAAGAATTGGAAGTCTCCTGTTTGACCATGAAGCTGGACTAGAAGACCTTCAAGGTCCTTCCAACTCTACTACTCAGACCTGGTAGGTGGAAATGTGCAAATTCAGTATTCCTATGCAAGGAAAGACTAAAGTGCCAAGTCCTACTAATCGTCCCTCCATCTACTGCCTCTAGTGATTGGATGTATAGCTACTTGTCTCTAATAACCTGTATCTCTTCCAAGAGCTTACAGTAATTTTGATCCTGTCCACCATCTTATTCCCTACATCTATCTACTTCCTCTAGCAATGAACAGGTTTATAGGTATTTGTCAATAATGATAAGGTAGGATAGGACAGGACAGAATAATGGGTAGGATAGGACAGGACAGAATAAAGGTAGGCAACCCGCAGCTCTGGAGTCGAATGTGGCTCTTTCATCCCTCTACTGTGGCTCCCTGTTGCTGATCCGCACCACAATTTTGAGAGGAACTTCCGGTTAGGGAGGGAGCAGCATGCCAGGATGAGACTCTACAGCAAGAGGTGGGCTTTCCGGTTAGCTCCACAATTGTGGAGGATAGGACAGGACAGAATAAAGGTAGGCAACCCGCAGCTCTGGAGTCGAATGTGGCTCTTTCATCCCTCTACTGTGGCTCCCTGTTGCTGATCCGCACCACAATTTTGAGAGGAACTTCCGGTTAGGGAGGGAGCAGCATGCCAGGATGAGACTCTACAGCAAGAGGTGGGCTTTCCGGTTAGCTCCACAATTGATAGGGCTTTCAGTTAGGACAGGTAGAGGAAAAAGGATGCGGTGCTAGGAAGAGACTCTATAGTGGGGGAACCAGATTTCCAGTCGGCAGAGGAAAAAGGAGACCACAGTAGGATGACTTTCTATGGAGGGAGAACTGGACTTCCGGTTGGCTCCAGAATTGAATATAGGGCTTCCAGTTAGAACCTTTATGTTTAAGATTGCCAACCTCTGGGACAGGATACTGGGAATGGGAATAGGAATGGGAGTAGAGTAGAATAGAGTAGAACAGAACAGAACTGTCTCTGGTGCATAAGCTCACAGTACATATAAAAAGCAATGAATAGGTCATAGATCACAAATCAAACTTACAATCATTAATCATAAGTTACAAACAACTGATAAATTGTAGGACACCAATAGGAGAAGATAATTGGAAAGATGAGAAAAATGAAAAAAGACAGTGCTGTGGAAATGAAGTGTGATGGCCTGGGGGAGGAAGGAGAAAACTATCTGGTTGTTTTGGTATGCAAAGCCCTATAGCAGCATTCTGAGGGGTGAAGATGAAATTGATTATGTCCAGGTTGTGAGGCCCCTATAAGTACTTTTTCAGCTCTCTTTCTGGTTCATGCAGCATACAGATCCTCAATGGAAGGCAGGCTGGTTGCGATGTTTTTCTGCAATCCTAACTGTCCGTTGAAGTCTGTACCTGTCCTGTTTGGTTGCCATGCCAAACCAGACAATTCATGAGGGACAAACGACAGACTCAATTAGTTGTAACTCTTCCAAGAACTTTCAGTTGATCTCATCCACCATCTTAAATCTTATAAAATGAAATGGAAAGATATATCCATCTATCTAATTTCTTAAGTGCCCATCTCCCTGATAGAGGGGTACGGTGCGATAATTCCTCGTTTTCCTTCCTTCAGCCATACCAGTTCATTTCAGCCCACGATCCACTTCCATGACATTTCCTTGTGTGAAAAAAGACAAATTCCTTTTGTGTCCAATCGCACTTGGCCAATAAACAGGATTTCTGTACAAGGATCATAACCTCAGAACTGGGGTCTCTGAAATTCTTTCCACAGTCCGTGCACTCATATAGTTTCTCCTGTGTGGATCTTTCTGTGGGAAGTTACAGAACAACTCTTTCTAAAGCTCTTTCCACATTCCACACAGTGGTACGGTTTCTCCCCCGTGTGGATCCTTTTATGAGAACTAAGGGAACTGCTTACAGCGAAGCTCTTTCCACAGTCCGTACATTTGTATGGCTTTTCCCCCGTGTGGGTCCTTTTATGGTATGTAAGGGAACTACTGATGCTAAAACTCTTCCCGCACTCCAGACATTGGTATGGCTTCTGTCCAGTGTGTATCCTTTTATGGGAAGTGAGGTAACTTGCATCACTGAAGCTCTTTCCGCACTCTAGGCACTGATACGGTTTCTCCCCTGTGTGGATCCTCTGATGGGAAGTAAGCCGGCTTTTGCGACAGAAGCGCTTCCCGCACTCCGTACATTGATAGGGTTTCTCCCCTCTGTGGCTTCTCCTGTGGGAACTCAGGTAACGGCTCTGACTGAAGCTCTTCCCACACTCCACGCATTGATAGGGTTTCTCTCCTCGGTGGATCCTTTCATGAGTCAAAAGCTGACTTTTCTGATGGAAACTCTTTCCGCAATCCATGCATTGATATGGATTCCCGCAGACCTGAATCTTTTGATGGTTACTTAGATGGCTACTCTGGCTGAAGCTCTCATCACATTCCACACCTTTATATAATTTTTCCCCAAACAATATATTTTGATTTAAAATAAGAGGAAAGGCCCATTCCCTATTTTCAGGTTGTGCCTCGACAGGATGCCTTCTGCAATTTCCACACAATCCTGATTCCTCCTTTAATATTTTTCCACACGCTGGACATATTCTGGTTTCTTGGTGATTTTTTTCAGCCAGGAGCACATTGTTATCTGCATGATGAAAAGCGAGGGCTTTCTCTGGCTCTCCGTTTAGCTGGTTTTCCTCAGGACTTCTGACTCCTTGTTGACATTGGAACATCCTTTCTCCAATTTCATTTTTGACTATTGGCAAGTTCTCTACCATCTCCTTCTTAGAGTCCTCTTTCTCCCACCATTCACCTGATTGAGACAAAAAGAAGAAACAAAGAGGTGAGTTTCATGAGATGCTCTAGCCCCAAGGTAAGGTACCCTCAGGGATCATGCTCCATTGTCACATCCTATATTTGAACATTACATGTAATTCTGAACTTATGAGCCATGGTGGCACAATGGTTAGAATGCAGTATTGCAGGCTAATTCTGTTGACTGCCAGTAGTTCGATTCTGACCGGCTCAAGGTCAAATGAGCGGGAGGGGCCAGCCAGTGGTGGAACTTGCCAGTTCACCGAACTGCGCTGAATCTTATAACCAACCAGTTCGCTTGAACCGGTGCGAACCGGCAACAGCTCCCTCTGAGCTTGACTCCCTCTTCTTTGTGGCAAACCTTCAAATATTGGAACATTACTATCATGTCAGCCCTAGTCTTTCTTTTCATTAAACTTAGACATATCTAATTCCAGCATGTTTTAGCCTCCAGTCCCCTAACCATCTTTGTTGCTCTTCTCTGCAATCTTTCTAGAGCCTCAAGATTATTTGATATCGTGGTGATCAAAACTGGATGCAGTATTTTATGTGTGGCCTTATCAAGGCATTATAAAGTGGTATTAACACTTCATGCGATGCATGAAATTTGGGCCTATTAGGGTTGCTGAATTCCAGAAAAATGGAAGGCACTCCCTACCCAAAAGAGAAACTCAATAAGGGGTGTGTGTGTGTGTGTTTGCTCCCTTCTATTGAGAAGAAACAGCATGAAGAGTTTTAGCTCTGCCTGCTTGATCTGGTGAGGGTCTCAATGCTGTTAAGGGCATTCACTGTAGGAAAGGAACAAACCACCATTTTCTCAGAAACGGGTAAGCTGATTATGTCTGACCAGAAAAGTAGAAAAAGAACTCTTACCTAGGCAGGTCACGTTCGTTGCATTTTCCAACATGATCTCCCTGTACAGCAATTTTTGGTCTGGATTCAGCAGGGCCCACTCCTCTTCCGAAAAGAATACAGCTATATCTTCAAATGACATACGATTCTGAAATGTAAAAAAAAAAGAAAAACCCATCCCTCTTAATGTAAAGTTCCAAGTTGAGGTTGTAGGTTGAAGATTACCTGTACCATCTGAAAATCGCCAAAGGTCACTCTGAGTGAGATGGGTGGTATCTAAGCTTGATAAATAAATACAAATAAATAATTATAGCTCCGAATTCATGCAGGAGGCCCTTTACCATTTCAGAGAAATGGTTGTCCAGTCTCTTCTTAAAAACCTCTAGCGATGGAGCTCCTATAAAATCTAAAGAAAAGCTATTCCACTAGTTAATTTTCCTCAGTGTTAAGGAAATTCCTCCTTAGTTCTAGATTGCTTCTCTCCTTGATTAACTTCCATTCTTTGCGTCTTGTCCTGCCCTCAGGTGCTGTGGAGAATAGCCTGACCCCCTCTTTTTTGTGACAGCCCCTGAAATATTGGAACATGGATATCATGTCACCCCCTAGTTTTTCTTTTCATTAAACTAGACACCGAATTTCTGCAACCGTTCTTTATATGTTTTAGCCTCCAGTTCCCTAATCATCTTCATTGCTCTTCTCTGCACTCTTTCCAGACTCTCAACATCTTTTTTTATATTGCAGTGATCAAAACTGGATTCAATATTCCAAGTTGTAGGTCTTACCAAGGCATTATAAAGTGGTACTAACACTTTACGTGAGCTTGATCCCTCCTACCTGAGTTGGAATGACCACAGCAGTTTCAGTTCCACCATAAAGCAGAGGCGTTTTTTCAATAATCTTCAGGGTTGCTCCATTCCCTGATAAGACAAAAATGGAGGAAGGCATTTTGAAAACATTCCTGCTGCATTCTCAAGCAAAATTATACAAAAAAAATAAATAAATAAAAGGAGCATTTTTTCCACATCAGTGAGACTTCAAGTAAGTAATATCAATAGCACCTAGACTTATGTACCATTTCATAGTGTTTTACAGCCCTCGCTAAGTGGGTTAAAGAGTCAGCATCTTGCCCCCAATAATCTTCCCCAACAGTTTTATGTTGCACATTGAACATCATGGGAAGCTAGGTAGATGGCAACTCATAAAATATTTCTATGATCTTTTGAGAGTTGCCAACAGAAAGGGAGGGCGGAGCAGTGTGGAAGCTTGGAAACCGAAAGTGTAGTTCATGAATAGTTTTCAAAGATAGTAACTAGGTGACTGGCGGGGGGGACGGAAACCAGGGTTAAGAGTGACAATGAATTATGTGCTATGGATGTGTCCCATTGGAGAATATGAATTATGATACACCCGGGGGGCAGGGGGGAAACCAGGGTCAAGGGTGACAGTGAATGATGTGTCTCAGAGTTGGCTACACCCAGGCAGTGCTGGACATTTAAACTCCCAATAAGTCTTTTTGAAGTTTTGGAAGTTTGGCTCTAGAATCAGGATTTAATTGGGGCAATTGCCGGAATCCTGACAGTAGAGCTGTACATGGTATAAATGACCCAAGGTCAAAAATATTAATTCCAAGTTCCATATTGGGGAGGGGGCCGATAGGGAACACCAGAGGGATAGTAAAAAATAATGACCTGGGTGTAATCTGTATCCACATAGGATCCAGGAGGAATGAGAACAAGGAAAACCTGTACTTTTAGTGTTTGAAGTTCAACAGCAGGTAAAAATAATGGCCATTTTTCACACTTGTGACCGTTGCAGTACCCCATGGTCATTAACCTTAGACTGTCTACTATTGACCTCACCCCTTTTTCTAAGAGGTCTGTAGGGGGCGTGCATAAATGCACCAACATGCCTACCGTCCCTGTCCTATTGTTTCTTTTATTTTTTTAATTTTTTTTATATATATCCGTGTATTCATAACTATGCTTTTACTTATACCTATTATCTTGTAAGCAATTGACAAAAATAAATAAATAAATAAATAAATAAATAAAAATGTGACCGAAATTCAGATGCTGGGAAACTGCCATGTATTTATGACATTCAACAGTGTCCTGAGATCATGCAACTTTCCAACAAGCAAAGCCAACGGGGAAGCCAGATCCCCTTAACAACCATGTTGCCAACTTAAGAACGGCAGTAATTCACTTCCCAACTGTCGCAAAGTTGCTTTTTCAAGAGGCAGCCGCAATTTTGGGACAACTATTACCTGGATGACTGAGCGTTTCCCATGGACACTTAACAACGGTGGCAAGGAAAGTCATAAAATGGGGCAAAACTCGCTTAACAACTGTCTTGCTTAGAAATGTAGGGTGCAACTGTGGTGTTAGCAATAGCACTACCAATAGCACTTAATACTTATCTACTGCTTCATAGTGCTTTAACAGCCCTCTCTAAGTGGTTTAGAGAGTCAACAACTTTGCCCCCAACAACCTGGGTCCTCATTTTACGCACCTCGGAAGGGTGGAAGGCTGAGTCAACCTTGAGCTGCTCAGGATTGAACTGCGGACAGTTGGCAGAATTAGCCTGCAATACTGCATTCTAACCACTGCGCCACCATCGCAATAAAGATGCATACACTGATCTGGGGATGCGAGACTGTGGCCAGAGGCCCAACCTCTCTGATTAACTGAGTAACAGGTGGTGAGGAGTGAAATAGAGAGGCTAAAGAGTTAGGCTTGGAGGTACTTTACTCTTCATGAGAGAGAAGGGCTCCTGTTAATTCACGAAAGGCCCGTGAAGATATGAAGAATTAAGGTTCCTTAAGTCTGGACTTAAGAGTCTACTGAAATAGAGATTTTAAGGTTGTATCTTGCATTCACTTTTTTCCCAGGACATCAAGGAATTGGGCAGCTGAGGAACAGTACGATTTCCATTAGACGGGACTTATACTCTTGCCTTATATTTGGAGCTGTGGTGGCGTGGTGGTTAGAAATTATTGCAGGCTAACTCTGCCCACAGCCAAGAGTTCGATCCTGGCTCCTCATTTTACCGACCTCTAAAGGATGGAAGGCTGAGTGAACCTTGAGCTGGTGAGGATTTTCCCAGGACTTCAAGGAAGTGGGCAGGTGCTGAACAGTACGATTTCCATTAGACGGGACTTACAATCCTGCCTTATCCAATTCATTTGGTGGCGTGGTGGTTCAATTTTTTTTCCAGACTAACTCTGCCCGCAGCCAGGAGTTCGATCCTCACCGGCTCAAGGTTGACTCAGCCATCCATCCTTCCGAGGTGGGTAAAATGAGGACCCAGATTGTTGGGGGCAATTGGCTGACTCTGTAAACCGCTTAGAGGGGGCTGTAAAGCACTATAAAGCGGTATATAAGTCCAAGTGCTATTGCTGTTGCTATTTGGGAGTTTGGTGGGAGTTGATTGGCTGGATCAGGGTGCTCAATGTCTCATTGGGAGAGATGATGTTACATGCCTTGAAAGGGGGCATCTCTGCCTGGGAATGCTAGCAGCTCAAAGGTGCCTTTGTTGGTTAAGGATTTGCTTATTGGGACCCTGGAGAAACATTGGACTAAGCTTACAAGCTGAACCAACGTGTTCATTCAATGAATAACATATGTTTCTTTTCAGTTGCACCCTGTTAGGGTTCCTTGTGGAGTACAGCAATATCAACATTTAACAAGTGAAGAACCTAATTTATTACCTTCGGATGTGATCTGAGCTGGATCCTCTTGGGAGATCCCTCCAAAGGCCAGTTCCTGAGAGGGAGATGCCACGTCTCTCTGTGCTCTGGGCTTTTTTGCACCCACTTCCATGAAGGGATCCTGAACCTGTCCAAAGAAAAAGAGGGAAGAGGATTTTAAGGTCTACTACAACCAGGTTCTCTCTAAAAAGAGAGGGCTTCTCACATATAGGTAGAATAGAACAACATTGGAAGGGACCTTGGAGTCCAACCCCTGCTCAGGCAGGAAACCGTGCACCATTTCAGACAAACGGTTATAAAACCTCTCCTTAAAAACTTCCAGTGTTGGAGCATTCACAAATTCCAGAGGCAAGTTTTCCCTCTGGTTAATTGTTTTCATTGTCAGGAAATTTCTCCTTAGTTCTAAGTTGCTTCTCTCCTTGATTTGTTTCCACGCATTGCTTCTTGTCCTACCCTCGGGTGCTTTGGAGAATAGCCTGACTCCCTCTTCTTTGCGGCAGCCCGTGAGATATTGGAACACTGCTACCATGTCTCCCCTAATTCCTTCTCTTCACTAGACAAGACATACCCAGTTCCTGCAAGCATTTTCTATATGTTTCAGCCTTCCGTCCCCTAATCGTCTTTGTTGCTCTTCTTGGCACTCTTTCTACCTCACGGCGATCAAAACTGGATGTCGTATACCAAGTGTGGCTTTTCCAAGGCATTATAAAGTGGTATTAAGTAGTTGTCCGTGACTTACAATGACAATTGAGCTCAAAATTCCCATGGCTAATCGAGATGTCCGCTAAGTGAGTTTTGCTCCATTTCACGATGTTTCTCGCCAGAGTTGTTAAGTGAATCACTGCAGTTGTTAACTTAGTGATCTGTTTGTTAAATGAATCTGGCTTCCCCACTGAACTTGGCTTGTCGGAAGTTCGCGAAAAGAGATGACAGAATCCTAGGACACCATAACCGTCATAAATTGGAGCCAGTGACCGAGCATCTGAATTTTGATCACCTGACCTGGCAATGCAACAATGGTCGTAAGTGTGAAAAATGATCAAGTCACTTTTCCCCAGCGTGCTGTTATAGCTATGAACGATCACTAAACGAAAGGTTGTAAGTCAAGGATTTCTACCCTGGGAAATCAGTAGGAAGGGCCACTAAGAATAAACTCAACGATGGAAGGATTTTTAGTAATTATAAGAAAAATCTTATTGGTTCCCAGAGTTACTGTCAGGGCTCCAACAAATCCACCCTCATTCAAACCAAAATTCTCTATCCACATCTCAGGGAAAAGTAAATTAGTTTATTAGGAGTGGCCATGTTGGCGCGTGGCTGGGTGTAGCCGATACTGAATTACATCATACATTTCCCCCTTGATCCTGGTCTTTCCCCCACCCCCTGGATGTGACTTCTCCAATGGGACACATCCATCTCCAAGAGTCATCCATCATGCTCTCCAATAACCTTCTTATGCTCTGACAACTTTGGGCTGCCAAAGTGATTATCTAGGCATTTCAGGAATGCCTTGTTTTCCCCCACTCCAGTGGTGGTATTCAACCGGTTCGCACCGGATCAGGCGAACCGGTAGCAAGAATTTGGTGTGGGTCGTCGAACCGGTAGTAAGTTCTGGCTGGTCACGCTCATGATCTGGTTGCCCTCCCGCACAATGCTCACTTACCCGCCACTTGACATTCGCCTAAGGTATTTCTTTTTTCTCCCCCTCCCGACAAACAGCTGTGTATAGATCAGCTGTGCCGGGATTCCCCTTGCTGAGGCCCAGGAAAGCAAAAAATGAAGGGAGGAGCTTAGCCCCCTCTCCATTTTTTTGCCTTCCAGAGCCCCAGAGGAGGCTTAGGGGAACAAAAACGCCTCCCCAGAGGCTTCTTTGAGGCTAGGAAGCTCTCAAAATGGAGCTTGGAGTGGTGCTGCGCACCCTTCCCATGCTCTATTTTTTTCCTTCCTGAGCCTCCGAAGAGCTTTAGGGGAGCAAAAAGCCACCCCCCCTCCCCGAGGCTCCTTTGAGGTTAGGAAGCTCCCAATCTGTGCGATGTGGTCGGATCCAGCTCGCAGGGCCGTCCTGGAAAATGTAAGGGGCCGTCCTGCATCGCTTCAGACCAGCCTTCCCAATGGGAAGAGGAAACATGCCAGCAGTTTGGGGAGTGGGGTCAAGCTGGCCACACCCACCCAGTCAGCCACACTCAGCTATCCCTGCCTACCCAGTTGGCCACATCCACCCAGTCACCCCCTTCCCCACCCCCAAGGTCAACCATAGCCCTGAGGCGGCCCTCAATGAAATTGAGTTTGACACTCCTGCAAGAGAGCTTAGACTTACCGTATTTTTTTGCTCTCTAAGACACACTTCAACATATAGACTTGAAGCCAGAGATCTTTTTATTGGGTATCTTGCCAGAAGGATACAGTAGAGAATTGTCATATTTGATTATTAATATTTTTAACAGCAGCTAGAATTGTCTTTGCTCAAAATTGGAAAAGTGAAAAAAACCTCGATAGAAGAGGTGATAAAAAAATAATAATGGAATGTGCAGTAATGAGTAGACTGACATTGACAATTAGAGCAAGAAGAAAAATAATATTATAAAATACAAATTTACATAATATGAATTTTAATTTAAGGTTAGGAGAGAAAGATTGTTAATATTGTGCACAAGAGATATGTAGCAACCGACACACACTGTGCAATGGAAAGATGGTTTTATTTGATGTTTTGTGTTTGTGTTTGTCTGTTTGTTGTCAAAATAAAAAATTCTTTTTTTAAAAAAAAAATACACTTCCCCCTCCAAAAAAGTGGGTGGAAATGCCCATGCGTCTTACGGAGCTAATACTGCCGGGGGGAGGGGGGAGAAGGGGAGGGTTTGGTGCAACAGCTGCATTCTCTATCGATACCTCTCAACCCCGTCAGGGACCTTGGAGCTGATTGGCAGTTGGATCAGCCTCCCGAAATACCACCAATCAGCTGTTCCAGGCAGGAGCGAACGGTGGAGACAATCCCTGCTGCCTAGAACAACTGATCAGTGGCTGCATTTGTTTTTCTTGATTTCCTCCCCAAAATCTAGGTGCGTCTTACGTTCCGGAGCATCTTATAGTGCAAAAAAATACAGTATATACCTCTTCACAGGACTTTTACAGCCCTCTCTAAGTGGTTTACAGAGTCAGCATCTTGCCCCTCAACAATATGGGTCCTCATTTGACCGGTCTCAGAAGGATGGAAGGCTGAGTCAACCTTCATAACGGTCGTAAGTCATTTTTTTCAATGCTGTTGTAACTTTGGATGGTCACTAAGTGAACTGTTGCTAAGTCAAGGATTAGCTACACAATGATTTTTTTGTCTCACCTGCATTTCTGCCAGCTTCTTCTCCTCCGCCTGGCTCAGGAGGAAGCCTTCCGCGAGGGCCACCGCCTGGGAACTGGTCTCTGCTCCACACTCCCGCACCCACCTCTCCATCTCTGGGGGCAGGATGGCCAGGAACTGCTCCAGGACCACCAAGTCCAACATCTGAGTTTTTGTGTGTTTCTCTGGCTTCAGCCATCGATGATAAAGACGGTATAACCGACTGCAAAGTTCTCGGGGTGCCTCAGTTTCTTCGTAGTACTCCTGGCAAAGTTGATGTCTTCCAGCCCATCTGGCGGTTCTTCCTTCCAGGATGTTGTCCTTCCTCGTTCTTCTCCAGAACCTCTCAGTAGACGCATGCAAGGCAACACGGGATCCATTTCCTTCTGGGTCTCGTGAGGCAGTTTTTGGGGTGTACCGAGAGGCTGGTTCACACCCGTCCAAAGTCTGTCCTGCATTTGCAAAAGGACTTTCAGTCAAAGGAGCAGAATGGCAAGAAGAGGCACCATGAGCCATTTTGGGAGATGTGGGACTTTGAGCCTCCAACGATAAGAATCCTTCCAGACAAAAATAAAAATGTTTTCAGTTTTCAAGCTAAGGAAAGGGAACACAAGGAAAGAAAAAGTGAGAAAAAGAGAGAGCTGCCTCTGTAGGTTGTCCTTGTCCTAAAACAGGGGTCGCCAATTTTTTGGATCTCAGGGACCACCAAACTCATACTTTTAAATCCCGAGGACCACTAATACAATTTTTAAAAAAAGCTAATATATTTAATATAATTTTTTGTTAATTATAAATTTTATATGTGTGTGTGTGTGTATCTTTGGTTATTCGGGTTTTCTCCCACGTAAAATTGGAAGTATCTAGGCGATGTTTCGATGAAGTCTCATTCATCATCTTCAGGCTTGTGTCTTCGGCTTTGTGCTTCTCGGAGTAATGTGAGCTTACAAATACCCACGAAAACCTCAGAAAACAAATACACACACACACACACACACACACACTTACTTATTTAATTATAACAAAAATGTAAATGCTTAATTATAACAAAATAAAACGTTCTGGGCTGGAAGCCTTCCTCCACCTGGCACCTTCCAAACAGACAGAAGAGCGGGTGGTGTGTGTGTGTGTGTGTGTGTGTGTGTGTGAGCTGAGGGACCTCGGGGCAACTGCCGCTGGGAGAAGCAGAGGCAAAAAGGGGGCTTTGCTCTCCTTGAGGGGCAGCACCCCTTGGCCACCACTCCAGGGGCTTCTCAGCAGGCATCTGCCTGCTGAAGGACTGCTGTCCTTATTGATTAATTGGGGAAAGGGAGGGGGAGAAAGTGGGAGCTCCTTTCAGATCGGGGGAGGGGGGGCAGGATTGAGAGGCTCAGATCTGCAGCTGAGGAAAAGCTGGGGGGGGGGGTGTTCTTCCAGCCTCACCTGGAGACAGGCAAGGAAAGCTGTCCCTGGGGGCACTTCGCTGCCAAACCCAGCCATAGCAAGTGATTATTTGGGGGCGGGGGAGGGGAGAGAGAGAGAAAGAGAGAGAGAGAGAGAAAGAGAAAGCATCTCTAGCATTACCCGGGGAGGAAAGGAGGTGAAATAAAACTCACTCTTTCACTGAGACGTACAAAACGCCAATCTACCCTGTTCCAGGAGTTCTTCGAAATCATCAAACTTGCAGTTCCTGTGCCTCCTGTGGGGATGCTGCAATGGTCGTAAGTGGGGAAAATGTTCACAATTCACTTTTTTTCAGGGCTATTGTAACTATGAACAGTCACTAAACTAATGGTTGTAATTCGAGGACTACCTGTATTTCTTATGGCAAACAAAGCCATTGTGCCGGAGAGTCTTTCTTTACTTCAACACCCAGGTAACTTTGCAAAGGGCAGATAATTCCCAGATCTTCCAAGCTGGAGATGCCTCAGCTCAGGGCCAAGGAGGGGAAAGAAGGGAGAAAGAGCTTGCACAGAACAGAACTGTTTATTTACAAAGTAGCTGATAACCCGGCGTTGCCCGGCTATTTATTTATTCTAATCCTCTATTAGACAGGAAAAGCCCTGATTTCGGTGACAATCCAGAACAAATGTTATTTCTAATGTTGGAATTTTCCCCGGAGAGAGGGGGGGGGAGAGGGAGAGAGAGCCCCCTTGTGGAGTACTCTGAAGCCATTACCATGGCAACTCCACAGCACTGTGCAGTAGAAGCCATTTTAAGGCAGTACGGTAGAAGCCATTTTAGGGCACAACAGGCTGTATTTTAAGAGAACACAAGAATACACACACCCCCAGGGGGTGTTAGGGGTGTCTTACCCCCCCCCCCCAGTATTTGTTTCCAGAGAGTTAAGTCATCTATGTACCAAGTGTGGTTGGAAATTGCCCAAGGCGGTCCAGAATTATGCTGGAACACACACACACGCACACACCAAATAATTAAAAATTATGTATGTATGTAAAAGTAGAAACTGACATGCTGCAATCTCCAGAACTTAAAATTACATTTAATGTACTTACTGAGCTTTCATCAGCCTCTGCTGACATAGTCAGAGTATTAAGCTACCATTACAGAGATGTTTGCCTTTATATAACATTAACCAATTTAGCCCTCGCAAGTGTGATAGGCCCTTTCAACTGCCTCCCATCCATAATTAGTTCTGCTGTGTTTACCTCCATCATGTTGGTCAAAGGAAGCTTATCTCTTGTTATTGTTTCCTCCTGTGCCTGACCCAGTCTGGAATGTTTATCTCTAGGAGGTGAGGTTAACAGCTAGCTATCATAATTTGTTGTTTTGCTTGAGACCAAGTTCCTCTGTATTTGGACAGGCCTGGCTATGCCTTCGTAGGGTGAGTCCACATGCCCAAAGATGGGGGGGGGTGTTGCCCAATGGGAGCAGGGACAGAGATACACACATATACATATAATTATACATACAGTACTGCAAGCTACTTCTGCAGCCAGCTGCCTAGAGTTTGGCAGTTCAAATCCCACCAGGCTCAAGGTTGACTCAGCCTTCTGAGGTGGGTAAAATGAGGACCCAGATTGTTGGGGGCAATATGCCGACTCTGTAAACCACTTAGAGACGGCTGTAAAAGCAATGTAAAGTGGTATATAAGTGGAATTGCTATTGCTGTATAGTTTCTGCTGAGGGTAGATCCTTTTATGAGAAGATGACCATTCTGAGCAAAGCTCTTTCCACAATTCCCTGAAGTGCTATTGCTATAGATACATATACATATACACACACATATATAAAACATAATATGTAATACAATATAATATAAAAATAATAACATAATATAATAATAATAATAATAATAATAATAATAATAATAATAATAATAATAATAATAATAATAATAATAATAATAATAATAATAATAATAATAATATAGAAGATAACTTTTTCCTCCAGCAACCCCACCCCAAAATATCCTCTGGGTTTTTCTCCAGCACTCCCAGCACCCCAAAACGAAGGCATTGGATAGGAAAAACCATGGACAGCCACTTCTGGCGGGGGTGCGGGTTGTCTTCCTTCCTGCAGGCCAGGCTCCCCCCACCACCACTCGCCAGCCAGGACCCCTCCCTCCCCAGGGTGGGAAAGGGGGTCATGGGGTGGAGCGGGGGATAGAGGGGGAGCAGTCCCAAGATTGCACATTGGGGGGGGGGGCATTGGACGCTTCCTCCTTCCAGGGAGGCCAGCGATGAAAGGGCTTTGGAAGCCCCGCGGGGCGTCTGCCAAGAGGGCCCCGCCTCCTAGGGGTCTGCTCTGCAAGGGGGGAAAGGCGACCCTGAGCTGAACCGGACGGAGCTCTGCCTGGCTCTCCTCCCTTCCCCCCAGCCTTTTATTCTTGGGGGGGCATAAAAGCATCCAAATCTAAAAGACCCCCAACCTTAAAGAGGAGGAGGAGGGGAAGGAGGATCCGGAGAAGAATCACCTCACCTGGAACCCTCAATGGGTTGCAAGGGATCCTCCGGCGGCCCCCGTTCCAGGCTCCTCCCACCCCGCCCGGGATTCCAAGCTCCGCCCGCTTCGCAACGGCTCTGCTTCCACCGTTGGAGAGCTGGTTCGCGCCTGCGCACTCTTCTGCAGGCAATCTAAAGGGTTAAAGTACAATCCCAGCTCCAAAGGCTCCTCCCATTCGACCAGGGATTCCAAAGCTCCACCCACCACACCTGGAGAAGAACGCGCGCTCCGCCTTTCCTCTCGCAGCTCCGCTCTCGCCACTAAGGGTTGGGGAGTACGTTTGCGCCTGCGCATTCTTCTGGGGACGTAACAAGCCTTAGCGTCCCCAGAGTCAGGCTCCTCCCACGCACACCAGTATCTACGAGGTCACCGCCCCACCGACCTGGGAAAGGACGCCCTCTTCCCACTTAGGGGGTTAGAGAGCAGGTTCGCGCCTGCGCATTCTTTTGCAGGCAATAGAAGGGTTAAAGAGAAAAAAGAGGGGCCTAGAGGGGCCTCTTGAGTGGTGGGCCCATCCCTCGCGGTGGAAAGCGTAGCACTTGCCCGCTGGTTAGCGCCACCTGGTGGATCCCGCCCGCCAGTTGCGCCAAGAGAGCGACTCGCTGTCCCGTTTTATTTGCACCCAGTCCGCGATCCGTTCAGTTTCAGATCCCGAAATCGGGCCTCGCTCTAGTTTTGCGTTTGCGGTCGGTGGGCAAAAGGGATCCCTCGGGGCTGCCAGCGTGGAAGATGGTCCTCAGGGCGCTCTCCCATAACGTTTCTTTTTAAAATGGTCTTTTCTTCCCTTGGACTGTTTTTTCATTGGGTTTTCTTGGTGGGTTTTTTGGGGGTGTTGCAGGTCCAGCTCCCCAGTTTTTGCAAGGCTGACAAAATCCCAGACCTCCTAGTTGAGTTCAGCCAGGGAGTCCTCGACTTATGTCCACTGTTTTGTGGCCCAAATTTTCTGCCGCTACGGTTGTTAAGTGAATTTTCCCCTATCTTGCGACCTTTCTTCCATAGTTGTTAAGTGAATCACTACAATTGTTCAGTGAGTAACCCCGGCTGTTAAATGAATCTGGCTTTTCCCGTTGATTTTGCCGGTCAGGAGGTGCAAAAGGGGGATCGCGTGGCCCCAGGACACGGCAGCCATCATAAATATGAGTCACTTGCCCAGCGTCTGAATTCTGATCCCGTGACCCTGGGGATCATGAGTGCGAAAAATGGCCATAAGTCACTTTTTTTTCAGAGCCGTTAACTTTTGGTCACTAAATGAACTGCTGTTAAGTTGAGGACTACCTGCCCACGTTCTCACATAGACGCACCTTTATACTCCTGGCACAATAAACACAAACACAAATACATCACAAGTTTACCACAGGAAATGGCAATAAATATTCCTTTACAAATTTTAAAAGTTTGTTTCTTCCTCTTTTTGCACTCCTCCAAAGGCCGTTAGAGGTACGGTTATGATTTCATCACAAGGGAGAATTCCTGCTCTCTAAGAAAATATATTGAACCTTACGATTCTTGACTCTTGATGAATGTATCTTTTCTTTTATGTACACCGAGAGTATTTGCACCAAGACAAATTCCTTGTATGTGCAATCACACTTGGCCAATAAAAGAATTCTATTCTATTCCATTTACATTTCTATTCTATTTCTATTCTATTCTATTCCCTATTTTATTCTATTCCCTATTCCCTTCTATTCTATTCCATTCCATTCTATTTTATTTCCTATTCCTGTTTCTATTCTATTCTATTTCCTATTCTGTCCTGTCCTATACCCTTTTCCATTCCATTCTATTCTATTTTCTATGATTTGATTGCTTATTGTACCCTATGACTATTATTAAGCGTTGTACCTGATGATTCTTGATTCTTGATGAATGTATCTTTTCTTTTATGTGCACTAAGAGCATTTGCAGCAAGACAAATTCCTGGTGTGTCCAATCACACTTGGCCAATAAACAATTCAATTCAATTCTATTCTATTCTAATTTCAATCCAATATTTCTATTCTATGCTATTCTGTCCTGTCCTGTCCTGTTCTATTCTATTCCATTCCATTTCATTCCAATATTTCTACTCTATTCTATTCTATTCTATTCTACTCTACTCTACTCTACTCTACTCTACTCTACTCTACTCTACTCTACTCTACTCTACTGTATTCTATTCTGTGCTGTGCTGTTCTGTTCTGTTCTATTCTATTTCATTCCAATATTTCTATTCTATGCTATTCTGTCCTGTCCTGTCCTGTTCTATTCTATTCCATTCCATTTCATTCCAATATTTCTATTCTATTCTATTCTATTCTATTCTATTCTATTCTATTCTATTCTATTCTATTCTATTCTATTCTATTCTATTCTATTACATTCTATTCTATTCTATTCTATTCTACTCTACTCTACTGTATTCTACTCTATTCTATTCTGTGCTGTGCTGTGCTGTGCTGTGCTGTTCTGTTCTGTTCTATTCTATTTCATTCCAATATTTCTATTCTATGCTATTCTGTCCTGTCCTGTTGTTCTATTCCATTCTATTCCATTCCAATATTTCTATTCTATTCTATTCTATTCTATTCTATTCTATTCTATTCTATTCTATTCTATTCTATTCTATTCTATTCTATTCTACTCTACTCTACTCTACTCTACTCTACTCTACTCTATTCTAAAAAAGTGTGTGAGTCTATTGGTAAAATCATGAGACAAAAATAAAAAATGGTTGTAAGAACTCGGTTTGGCTAGTCTGGAGGAAAGAAGGACCCTAAGGGGAACACGAGAGCAGTGTTCCAGTATTTGAGGGTGTGAGATTTAAAAACATTCCAAATCTTATTTTATGCTCACTAATTTGACAGACAACTCTGATGTACAAACATAGAAAGTTTATTAAAAATGCATTTGCAAAGGCAGGCCTTCCCAGAGTGGATTGAGATCATGAAGCGCAAAATCCAATATTCAAACCATACATTTTATATCCTCTACACCAGTGGTCCCCAACCTTTTTTATGCCGCGGCCCGGTACCGGCATCAGCTGGGCGCCGCCATCTTGTTTTGATGAAAAAGTGCTTCCGGTGAGCTCACCGGAAGCACTTTTTCATCAAAACAAGATGGCAGCGCCCAGCAAACCAGCGGCCCGGTAGGATTTGTTCCACGGACCGGTACCGGTCCGTGGACCGGTGGTTGGGGACCCCTGCTCTACACAATGCACGCCACGCCTAAGAAGCCCTCCCCACTCCCCTCACTATCATTACGTCATACTATAACCGTGATGGCGAACCTATGGCACGCGTGTCAGAGGTGGCACGCAGAGCCCTCTCTGCGGGCACACGAGCCATCACCCCAACTCAGCTCTGCCCCGCACGTATGCGCGCCTCCTGCTGGCCAGGAGGGGCCTTTGCCGTGCATGTGTGGGGGCAGAGCGTATCTGGGAGATGCATGCACATGCGCGGGGACAGGATGCATGTGCAGGGATGCATGGGGGTGGGGTACATGCGCAGAGGGTGTGCATGCATGTGTGGAGGGTGGGGTGCATGCACAGGGATGCGCACACATTGCATTTGGGGGTTTTGCGCGCATGCAGACGTACTTTGTGCACTCGGTGCTGAAAACGCTAGCTTTCACTGCCCTATACTATTTGAAACAGGAGTCCAGTCTTTTCTTAAAAACCTCCAGTGATGAAACACCCACAACTTCTGAAGGCAAGCTGTTCCACTGGTTAAATGTTCTCAGTTTGGAAAAATCTCCTTAATTCCAGGTTGCTTCTCTCCTTAATTACTTTCCATGCATTATTTCTTGTCTTCCTTTCTGGTGATTTGAAAAATAAGTGGAACCCCTCTTCTTTGTGGCAACCCCTCAAATACTGAAACGCTGCTACCATGTCCACCCCTAGTCCTTCTTTTCTCTAGACTAGCCATACCCAATTCCTGCAACCATTCTTCGGTATGTTTTAGGCTTCAGGCCTTCAGTCATCCTAGATCAGTGGTGGCTAATCTTTTTGGGCTCCTGTGCCAAAAATTGTACATGCACTTGCGCACGCGCGTGCCAGCGCCCCCCCCCCAGCCCCTCTGCATGAGCGCGCAATCCCCCCACACCACCGCCTTACTTGCACTGTGCCTCAGAGCTGATTTTCCGCCTCCCAGAGGCTTGAAAAAAGCCTCTGCAGGCTTTGCAGGCCGAATATTACGCCCGTTTCATCACTTCTGGTATTTCCGGAAATACAGGAAGTGACAAAATGGGCCTATTATTCGTCCTGCAAAGCCTGCAGAGGCTTTTTTTCAAGCCTCTGGGAGGCCGAAAAAGGCCTCAAACCAGCAAAAAATCAGCTGGAGGCACGTGCATGCAAAGTGGGGTAAGTTTGCCTGCGGCTCACGTGCTGGCACAAATGGCTGTGCATGCCACCTGTGGCACACGTGCCATAGGTTCGCCATCACAGCCCTAGATGCTCTTTCCAAAGGAAATCAACGTTGATTTCCTTTCAGATCGACTGATCTGATCTCCTGGATTCCCAAGAATTCTCAAGCGTCTTCTCCAACACCACAATTTGAAACCCAACAGTGCTTTTTCAGAAGGCAACTAGACTTTTTTGGTTTTCTTTTGAAGACGTTTTGCTTCTCATCCAAGAAGCTTCTTCAGGATCGTGGGGAAAGGAAGGATTTCTACTTCTTGCAGACAGATGGTCGTTTGCATCCTTTTCAGAGGGTCGTTGAAGTTCTTGGAGGTTTATTTTATGTTTTTATGTTTATTTATTAGAATTGGTCAAACAAAAATGAGAACAAGAATAAAAGAATAAAAATACAATGACAGGGACAATAGGCATGAGAGCCGATAAGAGAGAGATGAGAGAGAGAGAGATGAGAAAGAGGGAAATGAGAGATGAGGGAGATACATACACAGAGAGAGAGAGAGAGATATGAAAGAGATGAAAGATAAAGAGAAATAGAGATACACACACAGAGAGAGATGAAAGATACAGAGAGATGAGAGAAAGATGAGATACACAGAGATGAGATACACAGATACACAGAGAGATGAGAGAGAGAGATACAGAGAAAGATACACACAGAGATGAGAGATGAGATAGAAAGAGAGATACACAGAGAAATGAGAGATTTTATACGTACATACATACATACATACATACATACATACATGATGAGGGAGATAGAAAGAGATAGAGAAAGATGAGAGAAAGATGAGAGGGAGAGATATAGAGAGAGATACAGGGAGAGAGAGAGAGAAAGAGAGAGATGCGAGTGGCTGCACGGGATTTAAATTATGAATTTAGTAGTCCCTGAGGTCCGAAAGGTTGGGGACCCCTGGACTAGAAGACCTCCAATATCCACCCCCCCCCCCAACTCTGTTCAAGGAAGCCTCCTTTTACTGCTTACCCCAGTTTCCTTCCAAAAGGGGGATTCCCTTCTAAAACTGCTGGTTCGCATCCCCTCCCCTCGTCCCGTCCCTGGGCTCCGTCCCCTCCCTCTCTCTCCCGTTTCTTTGACTGCCTCGGGGTTGGACTAGAAGACCTCCAAGGTCCCTCCCAACTCTGCCATTCTGTTAAAGAGCGATTCCCTCCTAACTTTACTGCTCCGCATCCCTTTCCCTCCCCTCCTCTCGTCCCGTCCCTGGGCATCGTCCCCTCCCTCCCCCCCCCCCGTTTCTCTAGCTGCCTGGGCCAAAGAAGCAACGGCCTCCCTGCCCAACTGACCCTCCCACCCGGGACCGATTCCCCCATGGCAAAAGGAAGGGGGGCAGGCAGGGGAACCCTCGAAGGGTCAACGCTCCCCGCTCTGCAGAGAATGGGAGGAGCCATAAGCGCTTCCGGCTTGGGCTCTGCAAACTCCTGGCGGGGATCGTTCCGGGGAGGGGGATCCACGTGCGTGGCCGGGAAGGAAGGGAGGCCGGCGGCGATTGCGGATCTTTTCCTGCCCGCATCTCTCGGGGAGCAGAGTCCGGGCGAGGAAGAAACCGCCTCTTTTCTATTGAGAGCCAGGTTAAAAAGCTTCTTCTTCCTTCCTCCCTCCCTTCCTAACTTCCTTTTCCTTCGTTCGTTCTTTCCTCCCTCCTTCCTTCCTTCCTTTTCCTTCCTCCCTCCCTCCCTTTTCCTCCCTCCCTCCTTCCTTCCAGGGAATGCCAGGACAGATGAGCCTTCAATGCAGCTTCTTGGGGCGCTGCTAAGATCGCTGCTGCCGTCCCCACTTTCTCCAGGGGGAGATGATTCTTATTCTCCTTTCTTTTTTGCCGGCCCTTCCTGACCGTTTCCCGTCGCTTCCTTTGTTCTGCCGCCGTTTCAGATCCAGGAGGCTCGGAGTTAAAGGGCTGCGAAACCGGCGGGGAGAAAAGGGGGCGATCCCTCCCAGGCGCTGCATTTTCGGGGAGCTGCTCAAGACGAGCCCCCTCCGGAGAGAGCATCGGCTCAAGGCTCCTCCTGAGGCCCATCCATCTCTTCGTCCGCCTTTCTTTCCTCCCGGAATTCGGTTCCATCCTTCAATTGAAATGAGTTTTTTTAAAGTCTTCTGTGCATTGAAAAAGATGCTGCCCTTTGTTTCTCAACCTTGGAAACTTTATCACATGTGGGCTTCAACTCCCATAAGTGTGTTGAAGTCCACAGATCTTACAGCTGCCAAGATTGAGAAACGTTGCTGTCAGCCAGGGGTGAGGAAGTTATGGCTCTTTTATGACTGGTGGACTTCAAGTCCCAGAATTCCCCAGCCAGCTGACTCAGGTATTCTGGGAGTTGAAGTCCAGGGGCATTATCTCAACTTGGCACCTTAGATTTGTGGGCTTCCAGCTCTGAGAATTCCCACGATTTCTTGTAGTCTCCACTTGATTATCTCATAAGGAAGGTTGAGAAAGTTGTAGCATCCGGGTGAGGAAGTTATGGGCTCTTTTATGACTGCAGACTTCAAATACCATACTTCCCTGTCCTAGTTGGCTCTATTCTTTTGGGATTCTGTAAGTCCAGGTCATGTATTCACAACCTATGTATCCCACTTATGTCCCAGCTGTGAAAAAAATTTGTACAATGATTCTATAAATAAGGAAGTGAACATTATAACAACATAGAATAACAGAGTTGGTGATTTAATGCACACATTCATGGCTGAGATAATCTGCCTCTGAATCCAGTCCCTGGTTCTTCCACACCTTTCGGTTTTCCTCTCACCCAGGATGAACTTCTGTGTGTTGTTGCTGTGGCTGCAAAGGACTCACCTAAAGAGGTTCCCTAGTTAATCTAGAAATAGGCTAAAATCAGCCTTTTGCACTGGATGCTCAAGAATATCCTTAGGATGTTTGATAGCCAATGATTCCTTTGCTGTTTGTTCCCCACTCCTAGACCCTTTCATGGCCATGGCTTCATCTCCCGGAACCCCAGTTCTTTGTAGTAGAGGATCAACAGCAGCTGAGCTTCCAATGCAGGTAGGAGGATTCTTCCCTCCCCTCATGTGCCAATCTCCCAATAACAGAATATCACAATTGGAAGGGATTTAAGATCTTCTAGTCCATCCCCCTGTTTCAAGCAGGAGACCCTATACTCTTTCAGACAAGTGGCTGTCCAGTCTCCCCTTAAAAACCTCTGAAGGCAAACTGTTCCATTGGCTAATTGTTCTCACTGTCAGGAAGTTTCTCCTTAATTCCAGGTTGCCTTTATCCACCATTAGTTTCCATCCACTGTTTCTTCTCCTGCCTTCTGGTGCTTTGGAAAATAAGTTGAGCCCCTCTTGTTTGTGGAAACCCCTCAAATATTGAAACACTGCTATTGTGTCTCCCCTGGTCCTTCTTTTCTCTAGACTGGCCATATCCAGTTCCTGCAACCGTTTTTTCTGTCATTTAGTCTCAAAGCCTTTAATCCTTGGTTGCTGTTTGCACTTTTTCCAAAGTCTCCACATCTTTTTTGTAATGTGGTAACCAAAACTGAACTTGGTATTCCAGGTGTGGTCTTTACTCTGGGTTTTTTTAAAAGCAGTGAACATGAAAGCCCAAAGTAAAAAGTAAAGTCCAAGCTTGGCTTTTGTAGAGAGCGCAGCAGCTGCCCAGATGAAGTTGGAGACTCTGACATAGACTTGGAGAGTTTTATATAAACATAAATATACTTAACATTGAAATTTATAGCAGTCTTTGTCACCATCCAGAAAAGGAAGAACATAAGATAGTCAGGAAAACAGAGGAACATCGTGAGGTAAATCTAAGCTTAGCATCATGCAGAACACAGAGAGGGAAAAAAGGAGGGAAAAAAGGGAAACGCCCCCTTTCTACTTACAGCAACCAATCATAGCGTAGATTGGATCCTGCATGAGTCAGCACTCTCACTAATCAGATAGACTTTACTCTTTCAGCTACCAAATTCAATATCCTACATGCTCCTTTGCCCTACTTGGAAGCTGTGGAGGTTTTTCATTAAGAAGAAGACTTGCATATAATTCATTAAGGTGTTCATTGTTAGGAATATTCATGGAATACATTGTTTTTTTTCTCCCTTCCCTGTGTCAGGATTTGGTATCTTTTGAGGATGTAGCTGTGTTTTTCTCCGTGGAGGAGTGGGCCCTGCTGGATTCTGAGCAAAAAGCCCTGTACCGAGAGGTCATGCTGGAAAACAAGAGGAACATGGCTTCCTTAGGTAAGGGATTCTGTTACTGTAGTGTAAAATATTTTTTTTAAATTAATGCATGTGCAATCCTCCAGCATTATTATTCCTGTTTTGTTGCTGTATTCTTCTCTAAAGTGCTGGTTTTCTAATTTGCAAGCTATTTATCTGAGGTTTTCATCCTTTTCTATGAAGCCTGGCTTTCTTCACAAATGGACAGTAAGGAGAGTATTGGCCTTCACAATTCCCTCTCTCCCTTTTGTGAAGAATCAAATTCAATCTTGCACATGCTGTGCAGGAAGGGAAGAAATAACCAAGTGGAATAGGTTAAACACAAAGATGGAGTATATAAACCACAGTTTAATACAATATTGTAAATAAAAGACTTTCAAATACTGTGCTCTCTTCTCTCCCTCTTTCTCTCTCCCTCTCCCCCCCCGCCCTCCAGGACAAGATACAATCCTTTTCTATCAACTCTTTCTTAAGCTAGAAGTGTCTTCCCAAGGAAAGCGACCAAGCTCTACTCTGGCTCAACATGGAGGTAAGACACAAAGGAAAAGTATCAATTTGGACTTGAAAATGAAAATAATTGAAGCCCATGAAGAGAGGAAGAAGGTAAAGACCTTAGGAGAAGGAGGAGGACTGGCCTATGCACAATCCTTAAGGGTAAAGAAAAGATAAAAGAGGTGATTAAATCCGCTCCAGGAGCCGATGCCATAATCACGAGAAATACGACAGGCCTCTTTTCAAAAACAGAACAGATCCTTGTGCTTTGGATTGACAATCAGATCCCAAAAAGAAGTCCCATTAGTCTTCATCCTATTCAGGGAAAGGCACGGAGCATTTTTGAAACACTAGAGCGAGCAGCGGGTGAGAAGTATAATGAGACCTTTGGAGCCAGTCGTGGCTGGTTTGCACCATTCCGAAAACGATTTAATTACTATAACTTACGAACAACAGGTAAAGCTGTGTGTGCTGATGAAGCTGCCCAAAATTTTACAGACCAACTGGATGAAATTTTACTGTAAATATATATTTACAGTGTGTGTACATACATACATACATACATACATACATACATACATACATACGTGTGTATGTGAGTAATATTAATTTATATCAAGTTTAAGTCGGCTTCTCTGACTTCATTTCAATACCTATTGACCAACTCCCTGACAGGTTTTTTCCCCCTGGTCTGAAAGGGTGGTGGACGTGAGCAGCTCACATAAAAGACTTAATTTGTTTGATGTATGCAGTAGATAACAGTGTCCTACTTTACATTTCTACGCCTATTTAGTCTGATAAAATGGCCTTAAATCTCCACACTCTCTCCATGAAGTTTCTCATCCTAGTCTGTTTTCGATCCTGCCTCTCGCACTTGTTTTTTAGAACTTGCTTTCATTTTTTTGCTTTTGGTCTATATTATAGACTGATGACACTTAAGAGCCCGATAAGAATCCACGTGTTTAACACAAGGATTTATGCTCCTTGCAGTTATCTGATTGGAAAGAGTGCTTATGACCAAATGACTGCAAGGATTATCAATCCTTCCATCCTCCACCGTTCAATCAGAACTGAAGAAGCTTCTTGGATGAGAAGGGAAACATGTTCAAGGAAAAATTCCAGTTTCCTTTAGGAAAAAATCCTTTGGGATAAAGAGGAATGAACACCCCAGAGTGAGAACCAGTTTTTTTTCAAGAAAAAACCTCTTCATAGAGATTGTTAAGCCTGGATTCCCCAACGGGTGTTAAGGAAAACAAACTAAACAGAACGTGCAGTGAAGTCAGATAGGAAGACAGGTAAATGTGTGAGATAAGTTTTCTAGTTAACACGCAGTAAAAATACAGATACGCTTGTGCTATCAAAAATATAGTTTATTCCATTTAAGAATTATAGCATAGTCAAAATAAACGGTCCATTAGTCATATATCAATTTCAGTCAAGTCTTGTCGGGGATACTCTATTTGCAAAGTCCGTGTTGAATAGCCAATGTCAGTACACTTACAATAAATCAGTCCAATCTTTATCTTCTCTCCGTTGAGAAATATCAACACTCCTTTTTCTCTCCCCGTTTCAGCAAAAACGCAGTCATCAATCCATCCAGTAATTAGGGATCAGTAAGCCAGAGAGAGAGAGAGCTGCAATTGCCTCGCTTCTTATATAGTGCTTTTACAACCACACCCTTAATTACATTCTTGCAGTTAAAGTTACACACACTTTAACTAACAAACCATGATACCATATTTATTATTTTTTACCCAAACCAGTTAGGGTAAACAATGTTATCCCTAACAGAGATGAGGATGAACCTCATTTCCCAGGTCGAAGGACCTCAACATTTCTACCTTCTCAGATTGAAATTGAACCAATAGGTTCTCCATCATCAAGTCTATTGTTTATTAGTTAGGACTGAGTATTTGTATTTTTACACTATTGTTTGTATAGTTTTTATCCTTTTAATATAATAAGGCATCAAGGGATTCCCTATGGCAAGCTGGAGGCCAATAAATGTAATGAATAAATGAACAAATGAATGAATGAAGGCCTCTCTTAAGTGTCCCTTCTGCTTCCTTTGAGCTAAATCTGAAGCAGTAGAGCTGATGGTTCTCCCCCCATAAAATTTAAATGATCTTATCCAAGATTTTCACATTTTCATTTTGTACCACCGAGGACAAGAGAGAGCCGAAGGTCAAATCTTATATCAACTTAATCCTAAGCATCGCACCATGTGTCAGTAACAGACCCAAAAGAATCAAAACTCTGAGGTTTGATGATTCCTCAAAGTATAGATTTATTAGGCAAGTCCTATTGGCACAGCTGGTAAAAAGTCTCTGACTCCGAAGGCCCAGAGGTTTTCCCCACCCAATTCAAAGTTCTTCCCCCCAGTCCACTCATCCATCACATGGTCCAATCAGGTCGCAGTCTGAGTCCAGCTGTTTTCCTCATGTGCCTCACCAGGTGCTGATGAGAACATCCTTGGTTCCCAGGGAAAAGAATTCTATGTTAGCTACACATGCCCAGCTATCTCTATTCCCCCCTCCCATTCCCACAGCTCTACCCAGCCTCGCTGAGCCAACCCAGAACACGATACAAAATGGCTTTAGGAATGACACCATGTTTTGAACCAAAGTGATTTTGGAGGAAGTTTGATACTGTTCAAATACAGCAATGGTGCTTGAACCCTTTCGCACCTAAGTTTGTGTTAACTTTTCTTTTTTTATTGTCACAAGCAGGTGACGGTTGGCAGATGGAGGATTCTGGCCAAGGGGCAGCTGTACCTTTACCAACAGACAAAAAGGAAGTTGCAGAAAAGATGTATGGAAAGCAAAGTTTTAAGCAAAACCAGCTAATGGGGGAGCTGGAGAATTGCTCTGGTTTACCTTGTCCAGATACCAATGTCTTACTGGACACTGATGATTGCCATGAAAAACAAGTGTGTTCAAGGTATGGGAAAACACTCTATGATGAATCTGGATTATGTGACTGTGGTGAAAGCCCTGCTGGAGAGAAACAAGATGAAAGCAGGCAACACTCCAGAAGGAACCTTCCTCCTACTTTACATGAAAGAATACAAGGAGGAGGGAAACCATACAAATGTACGAAGTGTGCAGAAAACTTCGGTACAAGCCACTCCCTTGCATTGCATAAAAAGATTCACAAAGCAGAGGATCCACACAAATGTCTGGATTGTGGAAGGACCTTCAGGCAGAAAAATCATCTTAATTCACATAAGAAGGTCCATGAAGAGAGGAAGCAAGATCAGTGCATTAATAGGGGAAACAGCTTTGGAAGCAGCGCCTCCCTTATTTCCCATCAAAGCCTCCACAGAGAGAAGTTGCATCAACTCAGGGAGTGTAGAACGAGGATTACTCAGAGGAAGAAACTGAATTTCCAGAAAAAAAGCTCCACTGTGAAGAAATCATATAAATGCCTTGAATGTGGGAATTGCTTCCGCTATGCGAGTGTCCTCACTTGCCATAATAGGACCCATACAGGGGAAAAGCCGTATCATTGCACAGTGTGTGGAAAGAGCTTCAATGCAAAAAGTAGCTATGTCATACATAGCAGAATCCACACAGGAGAGAAACCATACAAATGCCTGGAGTGTGGAAAGAGCTTCAGGAAAAAAGATTATCTTAAGTCACACGAGAGGATCCACACAGGAGAAAAACCATTTCAATGCATGGAATGTGGAAAGAGCTTCAAAGCAAGATATGGATATATTTTACACAGCAGAATCCACACGGGGGAAAAACCATTTCAATGCCTGCAATGTGGAAAACGCTTTTCCCGTTCTGATAGCTTTCGTGCCCACGAATGGACCCACACAGGGGAGAAACCATACAAATGCCTGGAGTGTGGAAAGAGCTTCTGTAAATCCAGCATCTTAACTTCCCATCAAAGTATGCACAGAGGAGGGAAACCAAATCAATGCACCGAGTGTGGGAGGTGCTTCAGTCAAAAAAGTCATCTTAATACCCATAAAAGAATTCACACAGGTGAAAAGCCCTATAAGTGCACCGAGTGTGACAAATGCTTCACCAATTCATGGGGCCTCACTTGCCACAAAAGGCTCCATACTGAGGATAAACCATATGAATGCCACATGTGTGGAAAGAGCTTCAGTGCAAAACAAAGCTATATCGTACATAGCAGAACCCACACTGAGGAGAAACCCTATGAATGCTTGGAGTGTGGAAAAACTTTCAGCACAAGCAGCAGATTAACCTTACATAATAGGATCCACACCAGAGAGAAACCCTATGAATGCGTAGAGTGTGGAAAATGCTTCAAGACCTCCAATGCCCTTACTTCCCATAAGAGGATCCACACAGGGGAGAAACCCTATGAATGCTTGGAGTGTGGAAAAAGCTTTCGCAACACCTCGAATCTAGCCTTACATAATAGGATGCATAAAGGGGAAAAAGCTTATAAATGCCTGCACTGTGAAAAGAGGTTCAGTCAAAAAGGCCAACTTAAGCTACATGAGAGGATCCACACAGGGGAAAAACCATTTCAATGCATGGATTGTGGAAAAAGCTTCCGTCGTTCTGCAACCCTTACTGCCCATCACAGAAGCCACACAGGGGAGAAGCCCTTTCAATGCCTGCAGTGTGGAAAGCACTTTGCTAGTTCTGGTGGATTTCATGCCCACAAACAGACCCACACAGGGGAGAAACCATACAAATGCCTGGAGTGTGGAAAGAGCTTCAGTCAAAAAGGTCAACTTAAGTCACACGAGGGGATCCACACGGGGGAAAAACCATTTCAGTGCCTGGAGTGTGGAAAGAGCTTCAGTCAAAAAGGTCAACTTAAGTCACACGAGAGGATCCACACGGGAGAAAAACCATTTCAATGCATGGAGTGTGGAAAGAGCTTCAGTCAAAAAAATAATCTTAATTCACACGGGAGGATACACAGGGGAGAAAAACCATACAAATGCCTGGAATGTGGAAAGAGCTTCAGTCAAAAAGGTCAACTTAAGTCACATGAGAGGATCCACACAGCAAAAAAACCATTATAATGCATGGAGTGTGGAAAGAGCTTTGGTCAAAAAGGTGAACTTAAGTCACATGAGAGCATCCACACAGGAGAAAAACCATTTCATTGAATGGAGTGTGGAAAGAGCTTCCGTTTCCCTGCATCCCTCACTGACCATCACAGAATCCACGTGGGGGAGAAGCCCTTTCAATGTGTGGAGTGTGGAAACAGTTGCAGCAGCAGTTTAAGCTTACATAATAGGATCCATACAGGGGAAAAGCCCTATCATTGCAAGGTGTGCAAAAAGAGTTTCGCACACAAAGGCAATTTCAATTTACGTAAGAGGATCCATGCTGGAGAGAAGCCATATAAACGTGCAGAGGGTGGAAAATGCTTCAGGATCTCCAATGTCCTTACTTCCCATAAGAGGATTCACACAGGGGAGAAACCCTATAAATGCCTGGAGTGTGGAAAAAGCTATAATGATAGTGGCAGTCTTACCTCCCACAATAAAATCCACATGGGAGAAACCATTTAAATGCATCAAGTGTGGGAAGAGTTTCAAAGATGGCAGGAATCTTATGCTGCATAAAATAATCCACACAGGGGAGAAGTCCTATCAGTGTGTGGAGCGTGGAAAGAAATGCAGAACTGGGAGTGATCTTAATCAACATAAGAAGTCATACAGTAGGAAAAAACGTGAATTGGTTCCTGTTCTCAAAATTTGCTTCATGAATTCATGAATTTGGATATTAGATCTTTGTGCTAGAGTAGAGTAGAATAAGATTAGAAACAATAAGATTAGAAATGGAATAGAATATAGAAATAGGAATGGGGATGGGAAGGGAATTATCTCATTGGTCAAGTGTAATTGGACATACATGGCCTGTGTCTCCAATGGATACGTTCTCAAGTGTACGTAACATACAACAAATGATCAACTTTTGTCAATGTGAATAGCAAAGGAAGGGGGGGATTTGGGAACTAACACATCCAGATGTCTGTGAAGATTCTCAGTCATATAGGCTGCGGTTCTCCCTCAGTCATATAGGCTGCGGTTCTCTCTTTCTTCTTGAATAAGAAGCGAAATGTCTTCAAGGAGAAACAAAGTCCAGTTGACTTTTGAAAAAAAGCACCTTTGGGATAACACCTTCAGACAACATAAGTCTGCAGAAAGCTGGCTTAGAATCTAGAGATAATGCTGAAAGATTTCAAGAGGAAACATTGCAATCTAAGTGGTGAGGTCCAGACCTGGTGGTGTTGACTCCCCACATTTCCCTAAAATTGGAAGGAATCAAGCAGTGGATCTACTATACCCATGTGAAGAAAATCAGGCCAGGACAAAGAGAAGCAGGATCTCCAGTGAGCTCTTCACTGGGAGAAAGTGACGGAAGAGAATGAACTCTTGGATTACTAAGACTCGAGAGTTGTGTCAAAAGTTATAACTGGAGGGATGGCGCTGTGTGTCTGCACCACCTTTAACCTTGGTTGTGTTTAACTGATTTCTAGTCTGACATACAATATTGATTGTGCTTGATTTTTATGAATGCCCTAAATTATGAAGCGGCTTAAGGCTTAGCTTTCACATCTCAAATACAGGCTCTTTCTGGTGGGTAAATTGGACAATTCAGGGAACCAGCTTCAGAAAATACAGGTGGCCCTTGACTTATGACCACAATTAAGCCCCAAATTTCCATGGCCGAGCAAGACAGTTTTTAAGTGAGTTTTGTGCCATTGTACAAGTTTTGCCTCAGTTGTTCGGTTAGTAACATGGTTGTTAAGTGAATCTGGTTTCCCCACTGACTTTGCCTGTCTGAAGGTCCCAAACGGGGATCCCTGGGATACTCCAAGTATCAAAAATATAGGCCAGTTGCCAAGTGTCCGAATTTTAGTCACATGACACAGGGATGCTGCGGTTGTGTGGAAAAAAATCATAAATCATGTTTTTCAGTGCTGTTGTAACTATGGTGGTCTCTCATGAATGAAGACACTGAGGCAGTCGTCTTGAAGCCAAATCGGGATGAGAGCCCAGGGCAAGCTCTGACACCCTCTTTTATTAGAAGCAATCTTTGTTAACGTTTGCAATTTTTGTTAGTGTGTTGTTACAAACTCATTACATCACACAAAATACCATATGAGAATACAAAGCTGTAAAGTTTAAGTTTGCTACAATTCTGGGTAAGAAGTGGCAACATTTCGACCTTGTCCTCGCCTCGTGTTACAAACAACTACCAGAAGGCCGTTGTCCTTGCTACGCGCGAGGAAACAGATAACAATTCCCACATCTCCTCTGTTTTTTTTTTTTAAAAGACAGGGAGTGTTTTAGTTCCAACAGCAGCCTTTGTTAGGCACGTAGGCAAGAGTGCTGTGTATGCTGATGTTATCCATATGCGTTCAGGACTTCTTCGACCATCACAAACATCTTGTCCTCGTCTGGGTCATCACAGGTTGGCTCTCCCATTTCTTCTTCGGATGGCAGTGGTTAGTTATTTGTTGATTCTAGAGAGCCATTACCTGTGCAGTGGCTTTTTCTCAGCCAAAAGGGATAAACTGTTAGAAATAGTGTGTACAAAGATAGGTAATACACAAGGCAATATAATACATCCCGCAGCAATCATACCAATAAGCGCTACAATAGCTTGCAAACCAGGTAATTTTGGGAACCAGGATCCAAACATGTCTCTAAAATCAGGACCATTCCATGTTTGTACAGGTACATGTGCAATCTTGATCATTCTATCAGTAATTTGTTGAATAACTTTTCCACTATCATCTATTTCAATACAACAATTACTAAGGTTAAATTTTCCACACACTCTTCCTTCTTTGGCAAGAAGATAATCTAAAGCCAAACGATTTTTCATGATATATGTTCTAGACAATGCACTTTCTTTAGCTAGTGTTTTCAAAGCAAGAGAAGTTTCATTGGTTATAATTTCTAATACAGCTTGCAACCTTATAATTCTATTGAGCATATATATGTGGGGGTATGGTACCCCTTGTTTCAGGTAAGTGAGTGTACAAGCAAATAGGATTACATTTGTTAGTGGTACATGAAGTAGAGCTTGATTTAACAGTGATATTAATATTTTGAGGGCCTCTTACTTGAGCAGAGTCAATAGGTGGGGTGTATCAGTAGTTGTAAACAGTGGTGGCCCCCACATTAGTCCCGGACACCTTTTGGAAGAGATATTTCCTTTCCTGTAGATAAGATCTTTGCCAGCTGTGTGAGCCGCAGGTGACTCCTGCAGCGTCGTTAGGACCTTGACCTTTGTTGATGGCAAAACAAGCATCAAAACACAGAGAAGTGTTGGTATCCCCAGTGACATTATGGGCAATGTACCCATTTTTTGCTTGACTGGTAGAGAACATTGAGGCAAGGTCAGAGCTGGATCCTCCTTTGTAGGCATAGACATACAGTGAGGCGGTGATGGGCCCCACAGCCTTTGGTTCGTAGCATTGGATACCTTGTTTGGTGTAGCATCGTGCATATTGAGTGTTGTTATGCAGACAAGGGGAGACCGTGTGGAGTTGCACTCAGGCTTCAAAGTATGATAGATCAGGGTGGACTGGGTCTTTGTTCCGCTGCGAGTAGTTTTGATGCAGGCATCGCAGGAGGATGGGGTGGCTGTTGTATTGGCAGGAATGATGTGGAAACCCAGGAAGCAAATGATGAATGCAGCGGGCAGCTTCATGATGCTGATGTAGGCAAGGCTGGTTTGGGTAGAAAAGGCCTTCGTGTCGTCCAGGGACCCAGATGGTGTTGTTGTTGTAGGAAACAGCAGCGTACCCTGCGTCCCCAGGTTATAAGTTCAGCAGGACCTTTCCACTGAGGATCTGGAAGCTGATACCGTTGGTCTGAGTTCAGGATGAGGCGAGGCGAAATGACGTGATGCTGCTGTGCATGGGGGATCCGGACTCATTGAGGAAGTTAAGAGTAAACAAGCAAACATTCAATGCATTCTGGAGTCCTGGCAACCCTGTGACATTTTTAAATTTGAATTTAAACTGTCTGGCCAAGGCTTTTTATTTTGATGAAAATAACTATGACTGTCCCAGGGTGTTTGTTGTGAAAGAATCATGCAAGAGATGGCGCTGTCTGCGGTTGCAGCTGCAGCTGCCGCATCAACCATATCATTGCCTTCCTGGAGAATTCCTGGGAAGGGTTGGTGGCTGCGAATGTGTGCTACAAAGAGCGGGTGCTGGTGCTGTGCAACAAGGTGTTGCAATGTAACAAAAAGAGAGAGAAGATTTTTAGAGACAGAGACTGAAGTGAAGGATAGGCAGTAGTTGAAAGCATTTTATGCGTATGGAGTTAGTACTTGCGATGAAATCAATCTGTGTTCTCTGGAAAGGCCAGCCCATCAGGGTCGCCCTCCCATTTCTTTTTCCTTGCTACTTTCTTGTTTACTTTCAAACATACTTTGCATTCACAGAAACCACCTTCACCCCTTCTCAGTTTCCCAACTCATCTTTCTCTTTTTCCTCAGGTTTCCAATCCTAACAACTCACATTTCTGCGCAGACCATGAAGGAAGGGAGGGAGCCCTTTTATGACCTCCCCTGCTCCTATCATGACTGCAAATCCTGATTTCCTCTTTCCTTCTTCAACCCTGCTTGACCCATCCACCTACTTGCAACAAACAATCATGGTCCTCAGTTCCCACGATTCTGCAAGCCTTTAGATAGTCCGAGAGGAAGCCCCCTCGGGCAGATAGAGGCTGCAGAATCCTCTTTCAATCCTCATTTGCATTTTCAACAATCAGTTTTAACAGACTAAGAGATTTTTTAGGAGTGTTGAGGAAGATGTATCCATTCTAAGATAAGGAGGTTGCTAGTGTGCTGAGACTTTTGGGTTAATACAGCAGTAGGTAAGGAGGGGTGTATTGAGCAAGATTAAGGAAATAGGAGCATTGTTGTGACATCGGTTGACCCACCTTTTCTGCATAATGTGCTATATGTCCTGGGTGATTTTTAATTGATGATCTGTAATGGTAATTTTATCCCCTGGAGTGGTTCCTCCCTTTAACACATCAAACAGGGGTTGAGCATGTGTGTAGTGATGCCAAAATAGGGACGGGTCCAATTAATAGCCCCTAGATATTGTTGTAATTGTACGAGGGATGTCTACACAATGGCATCACGTGTGGATGGACTGAAACTTGTATATCAAAATTTAAAAAAGAAAAGCAAGGCGGGGAAAGGTGTCCTAGGCACTCTTTTCCAATATTTTACAAGGAGAAGCAAGGGAGAAAGGAAGAGATGAGAGGCCTTAAGCAAAAGTTCTCTAGAGATAATAGACAAATTCCACTGAAAAAGGGATTTCAGAAAGGCACACAAAACCGCACTTCTACACCTGCATCCAGAAATAACCATAGAAAACTGGAAACAACATGCAATTCAAAATGTGACAAAACACTCAGTATAATCTAGTGAAACCTTTGCCAAGAAAAGGAGTACTGTAATGAAACAATGATTTAAGACATGGGATGTGGGGGTGGGGAACAATCCCGGAAAGCATAAGTGTTTCCACAAAGGCATGATATCTAACCGAAAGGGGTAAAATGTTCAAGACATAAATGATTGTCAACATCAATGATTAGACTATGTTATCCCAGCGAAACCTTTTGTGAAATGAGAGACCTGAAGTAGGAGAAGGGGGAACACTGCAATGAAATAATGATCTTATAATATGTGATGTGGTTTAACTGAAATGCACCAAATGTTCAAGACACAAATGAACATCAACACTAATGAATAACAATACTGCACAATTTCAGAATGCACCAGATAGAATCCCAGTGCAAATTATGTGTTCTATATTAAGTATTACAAATATAGGGGAAAGAGTTAAAGGCATCACACTCCATTCAGTGCACAGGAGAAGTTTTTCTTCAAAGAAGAAAGATAAATGGATAGCTGGAAATAGAACAAAGAATAACAAACTATGATTCGAATTGAGAGGAGATAAACAAAATAAAACCGAGAAAATTCAAAAGAGAGGAGAAGCTATGTAGAAAATTGAAAATGCCAATAAGATGCCAATGGTATGCAAAATGCCAATGGTATGCAAAATGCCAATGGTATGCAAAATGAACACGAATCTGAATCTGTGTCTGTACCAAGAGTTTTGACCTGGGACTAAGCAACTTTCAGAAAAGAGATTTTTATGCTTTTATGTTTTGTGTTTCTGTGTATCCATGTTCTGCATGTCTTTAAAAATTAACAAAGTTTGTTAAAAAAAAGAGAGAGAGAGAGGGCTGAGAGTTTTGAGGAAGGATAGAGCAGATCGGGAACCACAGAGATTCCTTTGAGAAGGGCATGAGGGTGAGATTGTAAGAGCAGTTTTATCGGAGAAGAAGGAGGCAGAAGGAGGAAGCTGTGTGCTGACAGAGATGGGGAAAGGATATGAACACATCTTCTGTCATTGATAATTCATACACAGTGGATGGTATATGGGCAGCCTTGGGAGAGAGGGCTAGCTGCCGGCCCCTCTACTGTCGAGCATCTCTGCTGGCGGAGGGCTTTGCTGCCCCCCGCCGGGCTTGACATTGTGATTTAAAATGACCAGGCTTCCCACAATTGTAACAATTATCAGATGGTTTATTACCTCTGGTGATAGCTGCAGCCATCATTTCGGAAGTGTCTAAAGAGGCTTTACTGAGGGGTTTTCAAGAGAGCCCCCTCTTTTAAAAAGGAAAAATTTCGTTTGGTTGATTCTCTTAGTTCCTCAATGTGCAATTTCTGGTCCCGAGAGAATCCTCCACCCATACTCACGAGGGATCCACAGCGATCGCCTGCGATCGAATCAGGGATGAGGTATACCAAGGCTATGCCAGCCGATGAGTATGGATGGTCAAAGACGTACCACCTACGCAGATGATCACGTCGGGGTCACCAGTTATGGTGGTCTCTCATGAATGAAGACACTGAGGCAGTCGTCTTGAAGCCAAATCGGGATGAGAGCCCAGGGCAAGCTCTGACACCCTCTTTTATTAGAAGCAATCTTTGTTAACGTTTGCAATTTTTTGTTAGTGTGTTGTTACAAACTCATTACATCACACAAAATACCATATGAGAATACAAAGCTGTAAAGTTTAAGTTTGCTACAATTCTGGGTAAGTGGCAACATTTCGACCTTGTCCCTCGCCTCGTGTTACAAACAACTACCAGAAGGCCCGTTGTCCTTGCCTTGCGCGAGGAAACAGATAGCAATTCCCACAGTAACTTCGAACCGTCGCTGAAGAAATGATTGTAAGTTGAGGACTAATCATAAAGCAGCAATTGATTATTTGTTATTAAGGCAGTGAAGGAGTATATGAGTCAAACTAATATTGGTTATTTGCTTTGAATGTGAATTGCTTATGCTACTATATAATTGTTCCTGATTAAACCAATATTTGCTTCTGATACGATATATTGCTAGAAATCATGTGTTATGAATTGAGCTTTGTTATTGGCTCCTGCTTATATTATCATATCCTGTCAGAAATTGTTAGGAATTAATTCTAGTGTCAACTCAAAAACATTTCTCTGGTCTTTTAGAGTGGACAGCAGAAAGGGAGTGGGGGAAGTAGTGCATTCCTAAAATGCTTTCATAGATTAATGGCGAGGCCACAGAAGCTTCTGGGGCGCAAGATTATTTTATTACTGGAGAGCATGATTGATGACTCTTGGCTATGGGTGTGTCCCATTGGAGAATATACATCCAAGGGGTGGGGGGAAGACCAGGGTCAAGGGTGAAATGAATGATGCAGAGTCGGCTGCATCCAGGTAACACAGGCATATTCACTCCTAATAAATCTTGTTTGTTTGTTTTGACTCTGAGAGATGTGGCTAGAGACTCATGTTTTGAATTTGGGTGGATGCCAGAGCCCTGACATCTAGCTGAGTGAATTGTAGCCTTAATGAATGGTTAGCATTAGTACAAAGTTTCTTATCTTGTTTCTGTCTCTCGCTTCTGTCCTTGGCTTCAAAGCTAGCCACATCCTTGAAAATATAGAAGAAACTGTTACCCAGGAATATCAGGAACCCAAATAGGGAGTTTCCTGCCTCATAGATTCTGAATCCTGAAACCATTTTCTGCTGAATAAACAACTTGGCCAGGGAGGGAAACCTCCCCTATAGGAACGCTCCATAGATAAGGTGGGCAGAGACAGGGACATGTACAAAAGAAGCTTTGAAGACCACATTGTCTCTCATTGGGTAAATTTTGATTCTAACGGGGTTATAATGTGTATAATACTCTGAACCACCCTTGCAGGGTGTGACTATTCCTTACATGCATTTTGACTGTATTTTGTTTTGGATATAGTTTTGTCACCCAGCTTTTGCTTTGGCCATAAATAAAAGCTGATGTTTTTTGCAAACCCTCGTCTTGAGTCTCACTCTCTTTGGCATCTCAGTGGCTCAGGGAAACTTCTGGGACCTTATAGCAGAATCATGAACGTAAAGAAAGTTTTGTTTCAGTCTAACTGACCATTGTCAATTCACTGAAACCCACCTTGGAAAACATAAGGAAGGAATTTCTTCACATCAAATAGGTCAGGGCCTAGACTAGGGGGTCTCCAAACCCGGCGATTTCAAGGCTTGTGGACTTCAACTCCCAGAATTCCTCTGGCACATATGTTGCCATACAGGCAGGGGAGTTCTAGGAGTTGAAGTTAAAAGTTGCCAAGTTTGGAGACCCTTGGCCTAGACTTATAGAATTATGGTCTGTTTTTATTTATAGTGCCTTCCTGCTGTAAGGTATTTCAACGTCCAGCACATGGGAAATGGAGAAAAGAATTAGGGTCTATATTTCCTTGCTCTTCCAAAAAAGGATTACAAGCATTACGAGACTCCAGAATCTTCTAAATAAAAACTTAAAAACTCAAAATGTACTATGGGAGAAGGGACAAGGCCCAAATAGGAGATATTTGAACACCTTGAAAAAGAAGTAGGCTGTAAATAGGAAATATCATGGAAAGATGTGCTGTATTACTACCAAAGCGACATTTACAAACACATTGAGGTTTCTCTGTGCACACATTAGGATAGACTTAAATCACTTAGTTGAGCTCTGTATTACATATTCAGGAAGGCTAAGGTGTGAGTGTAAAACAGGCAGGAATTACTGTAAAGGGAGATGAGAAAATTCCTTCTGACTTGTAAACTGGGTGGTAAATGCTGTGTAAAGCCCTCCAGTGAGTGTTGGTGGGGTACAAAGGCTTTCAGGGAGATTTCCTTGTGTTACTTTTTCTGTGGAATAAAGTTTTTCCTTACAATCTTGGCTTCAAACGTGTTCAATTTGAGGTTGGGCACATCTGGCAAAGCGCCTGGAGCAGGAAAGGGGAGGAAAACCAAAAGTGCCTTTGAGTTCAGAAGGATCTCTTCCCTTCTTTCAGCCATTTTGGAAGCGCAATTCTTGAGGGGGAAATGGGGAATCCTCCAGGAACCCCCTCTCTGCAAGTTAGAAGCAGGCTTCATTAGGCTTGGAGACGTTTGACTATAGGAGAAGAAGCAATGCACTCGCTGCCCAGGATGGGGGGGGGGAGATGGGCAAGCAGGGGGACCCCCGAGTGGGCGGCGCTCTCCGCCCTTTAGGAGAATGGGAGGAGCTGGACGGAGAGGGGAGGAGCTATAAGCACTTCTTGCTTCGGCTGTCCAAAGTCCTGGTGGTGGATCCGCGTGCATGGCCGGGAGGGAAGGAAGCGAGGCCAGCTGAGCTCCGAGGAAAGCGGATCTTTTGCTGTGCGCAACTCTTGGAACGAAGAACAGCCGCCTTTCCCTGAGGGCGCCAGGTAAGAAGCTCCTTCCTTCCCTCCTTCCTTCCTTTTCCCCACCTGGCAATCCTGGAGGAAAATACTTGGCTGGGGGCGTTCCGGGGAGGGGGATCCACGCGTGGCGATTGTGGGTCTTTTCTTTATTTTCTTTATTTTCTTTGGTTTGTCAATTGCTTACAACATAATAGATATAAGTAAAAACATAGTTATGAATATATGGATACATATAAGAAAAATAAAAGAAACAATAGGACAGGGATGGTAGGCACGTTGGTGCGCTAATGCACGCCCCCTGCAGACCTCTTAGGAAAGGGCTGAGGTCAATGGTAGACAGTCTAAGGTTAAAGTTTTTGGGGTTTGGGGAAGAAACCACAGAGTCAGGTAGAGTATTCCAGACATTGACCACTCTGTTGCTCTTGGGAAGCGGAGTCCGGTGGAGGAAGAAAGCCGCCTCTTTCCTATGGAGCACCAGGTGAGAAGCTCCTTCCTTCCTTCTTCCCTCCCTCCTTCCTTCCCTCCCTTCTATCCTTCCTCCTTCCCTCCCTCCATCCCTTCTATCCTCCCTCCCTTCTATCCTCCCTCCCTCCTTCCTTCCCTTTTCCCACCTGGGGAAATGCCTGGACAGGTGAGCCTTCAAGGCAGCTTCTTGGAGTGCGCCTAAGATCGCTCCTGCAGCCCCCACTTTCTCCTGGGGGAGATGATTCTCCCTTCCGATAGTTTCCTGTCACTTTCTTTTCCCCTCTGGGGCTGTTTCAGGTCCAGAAGGCTCAGGGTTGAATGGCTGCTAAAGTGGCCAGAGGGAAAGGGGGCGATCCCTCCCAGGCGCTGCTGTTTCGGGGAGTTGCTCTGGATGAGCCCCCTCCGGAGAGAGCATCAGGCCCTTTAATCCTCAGGATGGACTTTCTCTGAGTTTCTTTCATTCCTGAATTCACTGTTTCATTTAACTGTGTTTTTTAAGCCTTGTGTGCATTTAAAAAGGTGTTGCCCTTTGCCTGTAGACCAGCGTGTCCCAACCATGGCAACTTTTAAGATATGTGGAGACTAACTACCAGAATTCCCCATGGGAGTTGAAGCCCAGATATCTTCAAGCTGCCAAGGCTAAAGAAATATTGCTCTAGTCCAGGGGTGGGGAATGAGGGCCCCTTTTATCACTGGTGGACTTCCACTCCCAGAGATCCTGAGCCAGCTGTGTCAGGAGTTCTGGGAGTTGAAATCCACCAGTCCTAAAAGGGGCCATACTTCCCCACTTTTTTTTTTTTTTTTAAACAAGTTTTATTGATTTTCAAAACACACAAGTCATCATTATCCATTACATGTTTAAACCTTTTTTCATTATAAATTTAACAAGTCAGATAAACTATAATTCTGTTTTAAACCATTTCGGAAGAGCCATACATACTTCCCCACTTTTGTTCTAGGCTATTCCAAAGGGAAAGTCCCAGCTGGGAAAAAAGAGTTTTTGTCATCTTCCCTGATTCTCTGATAAGGGAGGGTGGACATCTAGATTCTTCCACTGAAATGGCTGAAAGAAAGGAAATCTGTCCTGAGTGAAGGGAAGGGTGACAGAGAAACCACAACAGGCTTGCTAAAAGTAAATATACAAATATTGGTTGGAGGTGCAAGAAAGAGGTTGGAACAAAAAAACATATGTGGGGGGATTGTGATAGTGCACAAAAAATATGGGAAATTGTGTTTAGAGAAATTAGAGCACTTTTGAATATAAATTTAGATATCTCACCGAGAATTGTATTGCTGTTGGTGGTGGAAAAACAGGATATAAATGAAACAAAAAAGGAATTGATTGTAAATTTGATAATGGCAGCTAGATTAGTGATGGCTAAATATTGGGGATGTAATTGGGATATTGAAAGAAATGGTATAATGAAATTTGGAGTATGGCCACAAATAATAACTTAACAACATAAATTAAATTTTAAAAAGGGATGATTAAAGCAAACAATTATAATGAAATATGGGGTGATTTTTATAAAAACAATGTTGGTGGAAGGCAAAGGGAATAAACCTACTCAAGAATATATGTTGTTTTGGAGGGGATAAGGACACAATTGGAATATATTGTATATCTTTTAGTTGTTATAGAAGAAAAAAATATAAGAAAAAAATGCCTCCGTGGGTGGGGTTGCACTGTAATATTTGTATTCTTCATTTTACCTATCTGGCAAGGATGGAAGGCTGAGCCAACCTTGAGCCTGATGGGATTTGAACTGGAAAACTGGCCTGCAGTACAGCACTCTAACCACTGCACCACGGAGGCTCTTAAATTATGTGAATTTAGTAGCTGGAACAGTAGAGTTTGTACAAGGAGTCAGAACACATTACACCTGATTGGTTGGAGGGAGCTTTCTCCTGCATGAGGCAAACTATGCTGTGATTGGTCAATATGAGTGTAAAGTGTTTCCCGCCTTTTTTCCTCTGTGTGTTCTGTAATTTTACCTCAGGATGCTCATCTTAGCCTGATTATCTTGTTTATTGTAAGTATTGATGTAAACATATCAATTTTACTGCAAACATATTAATTTTACTGTAAATATATATATAGTGTGTGTATATACCATATATATATATATAGATATTAATGTATAAAACATTAATTTATATAAAGTTTGTGTCAGTATCTCTGACTTCATTTGAGTACCTACTGAGCAATTCCCTGACAGGTTTTTCCCCCGTCTGAAAGGGTGGTGGATGTGAGCAGCTCAGATAAAAGACTTAATTTGTTCGATGTATCAATAGATAAAAGTGTTCTTCTCTACATTTCTACTCCTACTTAGTCTGATAAAATGGCCTAAAACCTCCACACTGCCTCCATGTCTCCCATCCTAACCTGTTTCTGATCCTGCCTCTCGCACTTGTTTTTTAGAAGTTCCTTTCATTTTGTTGTTTTTTGGTCTACAATGACGACACTTAAGAGCCAGATAAGAATACACGGGTTTATCAGAAGGATTTATACTCCTTGCAGTCATCTGAAGTAAAACAAGACAAGACATCCGATGTTCACCTTTTAGCTTATAGTTTAGCTCATCGTATAGTTTCAGATAATAAGGGGGAGTTGGGAGGGCTTTTTAGGCGTGGTATGCATGGTGCAGGGGGTATAAATGTATTAGTTTGAAAATAGGACTTTGTTCTCCTTGTACTCAATCCACTTGGGAAGGGTCTTGGAGGCCGTGCTTGCAACCGCTTTCTTTTCTAAACGTTTGAAATTGTGAACCAGACATGTCTTCGTATTGTGCGTATAAATTTATTAGGGGTCTTACAACTCACACAGGCATCTTAGAAACAAGTAAAGTAATAACTAGCAGTCAGCACGGGTGTGTTAAAAACAGATCATGCCAAACCAATCTTATTTCATTGTTCAACATAGTGACAAAATTAGTTGATCAGCAAAATACCGTGGACATAATATATTTAAATTTCACCAAGTCATTCAACAAAGTAGACCATAACCTACTTCTTAATAAACTAGAAAAAAGTGGAATAGATAGCACCACCAGTAGATGGACTCGCAACTGGCTGACAAACCATACTCAACGAATAGTCCTTAATGGGTCTAAATCTACATGGAGAGAAGTAAGCAGTGAGGTGCCACAAGGTTCTGTCTTAGGCCCAGTACTCTTCAATATCTTCATTAACAATGTAGATGAGGGAATAGAAGGGGAACTTACCAAATTTGCAGATGATACTAAGCTGGCAGGAATAGCTAACACCCAAGAAGATAGGCTCAAGATCCAGATGGCTCTTAACAGACAAGAACACTGGGCCATGTCTAACAAAATGAAATTCAATGTAGAGAAAAGTAAAGTCCTACACTTAGGCAAGAAAAACCAAAAGGACACATATAGACTGGGTGAAACCAGGCTCAATAGCAGTAACTGTGACAGGGATCTTGGAGTCTTAGTGGACAACCAGCTAAATAAGAGCCAGCCGCGTGCAGCAGCAGTCAAAAAAGCTAATGCAATCCTAAGTTGTATTAACAGAGGGATACAATCAAAATCAAGGGAGGTACTAATACCACTCTATAAAGCCTTAGTAAGACCACATCTAGAGTACTGCATCCAGGTTTGGTCACCACATTATAACAAGGATGTTGAGGCTCTAGAAAAAGTGCAGAGGAGAGCAACCAGGATGATGAGGGGACTGGAGACTAAAATATATGAAAAATGGTTGCAGGAACTGGACATGGCTAGTCTAGTGAAGAGAAGGACCAGGGGAGACATGATAGTAGTGTCCCAATATTTGAGGGGCTCCAACAGAGATGAAGGGGTCAAGCTATTTTCTAAAGCGCCTGTAGGCCAGACAAGGAATAATGGATGGAAACTGAACAAGGAGAGATTTAGCCTGGAAATAAGGAGAAACTTTCTGACAGTGAGAACAATCAACCAATGGAACAGCTTGCCCTAGGAGGTTGTGGGAGCGCCATTACTTGAGACTTTCAAGAAGAGATTGAACTGCCATCTGTCACAAATGGTGTAGGGTCACCCACTTGCTGGGTGTGTGTGTTGGACTTGTAACTAGATGATCCCCAAGGTCCCTCCCAACTCTTATTCTGTTAAAGAGTGATTCCCTCCTAACTTTGCTGCTCCGCATCGCTTTGCCTTCCTTCCTCCCGTCCCTGGGCCTTGTCCCCTCCCTCTTCCCCCTGTTTCTCTGACTGCCCGGGGAGAAGCAGCTCTGGACTCCCTGCCCAGCTGACCCTCCCACCCGGGACCGATTCCCCCGCGTGGGCGGCGCTTCCCGCCCTGCGGAGAATGGGAGGAGCTATACGCGTTTCCGGCTTGGGCCCTGCAAATTTCTGGCTGGGGTCGTTCCGGGGAGGTGGATCCACTTGCGCGGCAGGGAAGGAAGGAAGCGTGTCCAGCGGCGATCGCGGATCCTTTCCTGCCCGCATCTCTAGGGGACCGGAGGCGAGGCGAGAAAGAGCCGCCTCATTCTTATCGAGAGCCAGGTAAAAGGCTTCTTCCTTCCCTCCTCCCTCCTTTTTCCTTCCTTTCTTCCAAATGCCGGGACAGGTGAGCCTTCCAGGCAGCTTCTTGGGGCGCTGCTAATATCGCTGCTGCCGTCCCCACTTCCTCCTGGGGGAAATGATTCTTATTCTCCTTTCTTTTCTGCCGGCCCTTCCTGACCGTTTCCCGTCGCTTCCTTTGCCCTGGGGCCGTTTCAGATCCAGGAGGCTCGGAGTTGAAGGGCTGCGACACCGGCGGGGAGAAAAGGGGGGCGATCCCTCCCAGGCGCTGCTGTTTCGGGGAGCTGCTCAAGACGAGCCCCCTCCGGAGAGGGCATCGGCTCAAGGCTCCTCCGGACGCCCTTCCATCTCTTCGCCCGCCTTTCTTTCCTTGTTCAATTGAACTGCATTTACAAAGCCTTTTAGGGCATTTAAAAAGGCGTCGCTCTTTCCTGTGGGCCATTGTTTCTCAACCTGGGCAACCTTGTGTTTTGTGGGCTTCAACTCCCAGAATTCCCCACGTGTGTTGAACTCCACATATCTTAACACCTCACAAGATTAAAAAACGCGACTGTAACCCAGGGGTGAGGAAGTTACGTCCCTTTTATGACTGGTGGACTTCAAGTCCCAGAATTCCTCAGCCAGCTGGCTCAAGTATTCTGGGAGTTGAAGTCCAGCCGTCAAAAAAAGGCCAGTAGTTCCTCACTTCAAGTCCCAGCTGTAAAAGAAGAGTTTTTGTAGTCTTCCTTGATTGTCTCATAAGGGAAGGTGAACATTATAGCAACGTAGAATAACAGAGTTGGTGCTTTAATGCACACATTCATGGCTGAGATAATCTGCCTCTGAATCCAATAGCTGGTTCTTCCACACCTTTCGGTTTTCCTTTCACCCAGAATGAGCTTCTGTGTGTTGTTGCTGTGGCTGCAAAGGACTCACATAAAGGGGTTCCCTAGTTAATCTAGAAACAGGCTAAAATCAGCCTTTTGCACTGGATGTTCAAGAATATCCTGAGGATGTTTGATAGCCAATTATTCCTTTGCTGTTTTTTCCCCCCACTCCTAGACCCTCTCATGGCCATGGCTTCATCTCCCAGAACCCCAATTCTTTGTAGTGGAGGATCAACAGCAGCTGAGCTTCCAACGCAGGTAGGAGGATTCTCCCCTCCCCTCCCCTCATGTGCCAATCTCCCAATAACAGAATATCACAATTGGAAGGGATCTTGGAGATCTTCTAGTCCATCCCCCTGTTTCAAGCAGGAGACCCTATAGCCTTTCAGACAAGTGGGTGTCCAGTCTCTCCTTAAAAACCTCCAGCCCATAACTTCTGAAAGCAAACTGTTCCATTAGCTAATTGTTCTCACTGTCAGGAAATTTCTCCTTAATTCCAGGTTGCCTTTCTCCACAATTAGTTAACATCCATTGTTTTCTCCTGCCTTCTGGTGCTTTGGAAAATAAGTTGAGCCTCCTCTTCTTTGTGGAAACCCCTCAAATATTGAAACACTGCTATTGTGTCTCCCCTGGTCCTTCTTTTCTCTAGACTGGCCACATCCAGTTCCTGCAACTGTTTTTTGTGTCATTTAGTCTCAAAGCCTTTAATCCTTGGTTACTGTTTTGCACTTTTTCCAAAGTCTCCACATCTTTTTTTGTAATGTGGTGACCAAAACTGAACTTGGTATTCCAGGTGTGGTCTTTACTCTGGGTTTTTTTAAAGCGGTGAACATGAAAGCCCAAAGTAAAAAGTAAAGTCCAAGCATGGCTTTTGTAGAGAGTGCAGTAGCTGCCCAGATGAAGTTGGAGACACTGACATAGGCTTGTAGACTTTTATATAAACATAAATATATTTAACATGAAAAATTTACAGCAGCCTTTGTCACCATCCAGAAAAGGAAGAATGTAAGATAGTCAGGAAAACAGAGGAACATCCTGAGGTAAATCTAAACTTAGCATCACGCAGAACACAGAGAGAAGAGGAGGGGAAAAAGGAGGGAAAAAAGGGAAACGCCCCCTTTCTACTTACAGCAACCAATCATAGCGTAGATTGCATCCTGCATGAGTCAGCACCCTCTAACTCAGCAGTTGGCCAACGGTGGGCCGTGAGAAAATTTTGGTGGGCCGCAAAGCAATCTCACCCCCAGAGCACCCCCACAAAGCAATTAATGCAGGCTGCGCAGAAACACAAGGCTGCGCAGCCCACATGGTCCGTGGGAACCCTCCCTGCCCTCTCACTCTTTACCCGGTAAACTTGCCTGCTAAATTCCTATTTTTCCTTTTTCCGACCATCATCTGTTCTGCTGTGCCGAGAGATTTAGATTAACTAGGAAGCAGGAAATGGTTGGATTTCTTGATTTCTAGCTAGTCTTTAGATCTTCAGCGCAGCACAGCCGAACCTCCCTTAGGACTGAAGGTTTGCTTGCAAGCAAATTCAGTGCAGACTCACGGCAAGCAAATTTGAGAGACTGAGCTCGCCGATGGCATATAGCTAGATCACTGAATGATTTTGTGAGCAACTCAATCTGCCTGCTTTGCCTGATTTTGGGTAAAATTTGCTCTTTTTAAAAATAAAGAATCCAATATTTACGTGCATGGTGTGTTGTGAGTTAATTTTGTGAGTTTGCTTGCAAGCAAATTTTATGTCACAGACTGAGCTAGCCAATGGCAGACAGATAGATCTCTGAATGAATCTGTGATTCTGTGAGCAACTCAATCTGCCTGCCTGCTTTGCCTGATTTTGGGTAAAAGTTGCTCTTTTTTATAAAAAATTCAATATTTATATAAATATTTATAATATTTACATACAAGCCATGCCCAGCCAGTCACATGACCACCAAGCCACACCCACAAATTAGGCCATGCCCACAGAACCGGTTAGTGGTCCCTGGGATCTAAAATTATGAGTTTGGTGGTCCGTGAGGTCCAAAAGGTTGGCGACCCCTGCTCTAACTAATCAGTTACAAATGTGTTCCGGCCTATTGTATACTTTACCCTTCCAGCTACTAAATTCAATATGCTACATGCTCTTTGGCCTTCTTGGAAGCTGTGGAGGTTTTTCATTAAGAAGACTCGCATGTAATTAATTGAAGTGTTCATTGTTAGGAATCTTCATGGAATATGTTGGTTTTTTCCCCTCCCTGTATCAGAATTTCGTATCATTTGAGGATGTAGCTGTGTTTTTCTCCATGGAGGAGTGGGCCCTGTTGGATTCTGAGCAAAAAGCCCTGTACCGGGAGGTCATGCTGGAAAACAAGAGGAACGTGGCCTCCTTAGGTAAGGTATTCTGTTATGATACTGTAGTACAATATATAGTACTAGCCTTCACAATTTACTCCCTCCCTTTTGTTAAGAATCAGATTCAATCTTGCACATGCTGTGCCGGAAGGGAACAAATAACCAAGTGGAACAGGTTAAACACAAAGACTGAGAATATAAACCACAGTTTAATACAGTACTGTAAATAAAAGAGTTTCAAATACTGTGCACTATATTGCTGCTAGCAGCTACCATTGCTATGCTTTTGTCAAGGGAAAGAAATGATCGACAGAGAAGAAAGACATATTCCTGCATTACAGTACTTCCTCCCCACACCATAACATTGATTTTACTAAACAGCTCTGAGCCACCCTCTCTCTCTCTCTCTCCCCAGGACAAGATACTGTCCTTTTCCATCAACTCTTTCTTAGGCTAGAAGTGTCTTCCCAAGGAAAGCAACCAAGCTCTACTCCGGCTCAACATGGAGGTAAGAAACAAAGGAAAAGTATCAATTTGGACTTGAAAATGAAAATAATTAAAGCCCATGAGGAGGGGAAGAAGGTAAAGACCTTAGAAAAAGGAGGAGGACTGGCTTGTTCCACCATATGCATGATCCTTAAGGGTAAAGAAAAGATAAAAGAGGCAATTAAATTAGCTCCAGGAGCCGATGCCATAATCACGAGAAATAGGACAGGCCTCCTTTCAAAAACAGAACAGCTCCTTGTGCTTTGGATTGACAATCCGATCCCAAAGAGAAGTCCCATTAGTCTTCATCTGATTCAGGAAGAGGCATGGAGCATTTTTGAAACACTAGAGCGAGCAGCGGGTGAGGAGTACAATGAGACCTTTGGAGCCAGTCGTGGCTGGTTTGCGCAATTCCGAAAATGATTTAATTACTATAACTTATGAACAACAGGTAAAGCTGTGTGTGCTGTTGAAGCTGCCCATACTTTCCAGACCAACTGGAGTAAATTTAAATATATATTTACAGTATGACTCTCTCTCTGATATAAAATACATTATATAAAGTTTTTGTCAGCAGCTCTGACTTCATTTCGATACCTACTGAGCAATTCCCTGACAATTTTTCCCCCCCTGGTCTGAAAAGGTGATGGACATGAGCAACTCATATAAAAGACTTAATTTGTATGCACTAGATCAGTGATCCCCAACCTTTCTTATGCCGCGGCCCGGTATCCCCAACCTTTTTTATGGCGCGGCATCAGCTGGGCGCCGCCATCTTTTTTTGATGAAAAAGTGCTTCCGGTGAGCTTTCTACCCGGAAAACCTCACCGGAAGCACTTTTTCATCAAAAAGATGGCGGCGCCCAGCAAACCAGCGGCCCGGTAGGACTTGTTCCACGGACCGGTACCGGTCCGCGGACCGGTGGTTGGGGACCCCTGCACTAGATGGACTCGTAACTGGCTGACAAACCATACTCAACGAGTAGTCCTTAATGGGTCTAAGTCTACATGTATTCCCTCCATGTAGACTTAGACCTTGTGAAGTGCCACAAGGTTCTCTCTTAGGCCCAGTACTCTTCAATATCTTCATTAACAACTTAGATGAGGGAATAGAAGGGGAACTTACCAGATTTGCAGATGATACTAAGCTGGCAGGAAGAGCTAACACCCAAGAAGACAGGCTCAAGATCCAGATGGATCTTGACAGACTAGAACACTGGGCCGTATCTAACAAAATGAAATTCAATGTAGAGAAAAGTAAAGTCCTACACTTAGGCAAGAAAAATCAAAAGTACACATATAGACTGGGTGAAACCAGGCTCAATAGCAGTAACTGTGAGAGGGATCTTGGAGTCTTAGTGAACAACCAGCTAAATATGAGCCAGCAGTATGTAGCAGCAGCCAAAAAAGCTAATGCAACCCTAAATTGCATTAACAGAGGGATACAATCAAGACCAAGTGAGATACTAATACCACTCTATAAAGCCTTAGTAAGACCACACCGAGAGTACTGCATCCAGTTTTGGTCACCACATTATAAAAAGGATGTTGAGGCTCTAGAAAAAGTACAGAGAGGAGCAACCAGCACAATTAGGGGACTGGAGTCTAAGGCATATGAACAACGGTTGCAGGAACTGGGGATGGCTAGTCTAGTGAAGAGAAGGACCAGGGGAGACATGATAGCAGTCTTCCAATATTTGAAGGGCTTCCGCAGAGAGGAAGGGGCCAAGCTATTTTCTAAAGTACCTGGAGGCCAGACAAGGAATAATGGATGGAAACTGAACGAGAGATTTAACCTGGAAATTAAGCAAAACTTTCTGACAGATCAACCAATGGAACTGCTTGCCCTCGGAAGTTGTGGGAGTGTCATCACTTGAGAAAAAAGTGATTCAACTGCCATTTTTCAGAAATGGTGTAGGGTCTCCTGCTTGGGCTGGGGGTTGGACTAGATCAGCTACAAGGTTTCTTCCACCTCTGATTATCTGTTATTTTTTATTGCACTACAGTTTGTGTTAACTTTTCTTTTTTTATTGTTGCAACCAGGTGACAGATGGGAGATGGAGGATTCTGGCCAAGAGGCAACAGCACCTTTGCCAAAAGACAAAAAGGAAGAAAAGAGATATGGAAAGCAAAGTTCGGAGCACAACCAGTTAACGGGGGAGCTTGAGAATTGTTCTAGTTTACCATGTCCAGATATAAATGTCTTACTGGACGCAGATGATTGCCATGAAAATGAAGTGTGTTCAAAGTGTGGGAAAACACTCCAAGGTGGATCTGGATTATGTGACTGTTTTCAAAGCGGTGCTGGAGAGAAACAAGATGAAAGCAGCCAACACTCGAAAAGGAGCCTTCCTCCTCCTTTACATGAAAGAATAAAAGAAGGAGAGAAACCATACAAATATACGGAGTGTGCAGAAAGCTTCGGTATAAGCCGCTCTCTTTCATTGCATAAGAAGATTCACAAAGCAGAGGATCCACAGAAATTGTATAAATGCCTTGAATGTGGAAAGAGCTTCCGCTTTGCGAGTGTCCTCACTTGCCATAATAGGACCCATACAGGGGAAAAACCGTATCATTGCACGGTGTGTGGAAAGAGCTTCAGGCAGAAAGATCATCTTAAGTCACATGAGAGGATCCACACGGGAGAAAAACCATTTAAATGCATGGAGTGTGGAAAGAGGTTCAATGCAAAAAGTAGCTATATCGTACATAGCAGAATCCACACAGGGGAGAAACCATACAAATGCCTGCAATGTGGAAAGCGCTTTTCCCGTTCTGATAGGTTTCGTGCCCACAAACGGACCCACACAGGGGAGAAACCGTACAAATGCCTGGAGTGTGGAAAGAGCTTCTGTACATCCAGCATCTTAACTTCCCATCAAAGTATGCACAGAGGAGGGAAACCAAATCAATGCACCAAGTGTGGGAAGTGCTTCAGTCAAAAAAGTCACCTTAATACCCATAAAAGAATTCACACAGGTGAAAAGCCCTATAAGTGCACCATGTGTGACAAATGTTTCACCAATTCTTGGGGTCTCACTTGCCACAAAAGGCTCCATACTGGGGAGAAACCATATGAATGTCGCACATGTGGAAAGAGCTTCAGTACAAAACAAAGCTGTATCATACATAGCAGAACCCACACTGAGGAGAAACCCTATGAATGCTTGGAGTGTGGAAAAAGTTTCAGCACAAGCAGCAGATTAACCTTACATAATAGGATACATACAGGGGAAAAGCCGTATCATTGCATGGTGTGCGGAAAGAGCTTCGCACGCAACGGCAATTTCAGTTTACATAAGAGGATTCACACTGGAGAGAAGCCGTATAAATGCACACAGTGTGGGAAATGCTTCACGACCTCCAATGCCCTTACTTCCCATAAGAGGATCCACACAGGGGAGAAACCCTATGAATGCTTGGAGTGTGGAAAAAGCTTTAGCAACACCTCTTCTCTAACCATACATAAGAGGATGCATAAAGGGGAAAAACCTTATAAATGCCTACACTGTGAAAAGAGGTTCAGTGAAAAAGGTCATCTTAAGTTACATGATATGATCCACACGGGGGAAAAACCATTTCAATGTATGGAGTGTGGAAAGAGCTTCTATAACTCTACAAACCTTACTGCTCATCACAGAAGCCACACAGGGGAGAAGCCTTTTCAATGCCTGCAGTGTGGAAAGCGCTTTGCCAGTTCTGGTGGCTTTCATGCCCACAAACAGACCCACACAGGGGAGAAACCATACAAATGCCTGGAGTGTGGAAAGAGCTTCAGTCAAAAAGGTCAACTTAAGTCACACAAGAGGATCCACACGGGAGAAAAACCATTTCAATGCATGGAGTGTGGAAAAAGCTTCAATGCAAAAAGTAGTTATATCGTACATAGCAGAATCCACACGGGGGAGAAACCATACAAATGCTTGGAGTGTGGAAGGAGCTTCAGTCAAAAAGGTCAACTTAAGTCACATGAGAGGATCCACACGGGAGAAAAACCATTTAAATGCATGGAGTGTGGAAAGAGGTTCAATGCAAAAAGTAGCTATATCGTACATAGCAGAATCCACACGGGGGAGAAACCATACAAATGCCTGGAGTGTGGAAAGAGCTTCAGTCAAAAAGCTCGTCTTAAGTCACACGAGAGGATCCACACGGGAGAAAAACCATTTCAATGCATGGAGTGTGGAAAGAGCTTCAATGCAAAAAGTAGCTATATCATACATAGCAGAATCCACATAGGGGAGAAACCCTTTCAATGTGTGCAGTGCGGAAAGAGCTTCAGTCAAAAAGGTCATCTTAAGTCACACGAGAGGATCCACACGGGAGAAAAACCATTTCAATGCATGGAGTGTGGAAAGCGCTTTGCCCGTTCTGATACCTTTCGTGCCCATGAACGGATCCACACAGGGGACAAACCATACAAATGCCTGGAGTGTGGAAAGAGCTTCTGTACATCCAGCATCTTAACTTCCCATCAACGTATCCATAGAGGAGGGAAACCTAATCAATGCACCGAGTGTGGAAAATGCTTCAGTCAGATAAGTCACCTTAATATCCATAAAAGAATCCACACAGGTGAAAAGCCCTATAAGTGCACCGAGTGTGACAAATATTTCGCCAATTCTGGGGCCCTTGCTTGCCACAAAAAGCTCCATACTGGGAAGAAAACGTATGAATGCCGCACATATGGAAAGTGCAAAAAAAAGCTGTAACTTATATACTTACTCCACACTGGGGAGAAACCCCATGAATGCTTGGAGTGTGGAAAAAGTTTCAGCACAAGGGGCAGTTTAAGCTTACATAATAGGATCCATACAGGTGAAAAGCCGTATCATTGCACGGTGTGCGGAAAGTGCTTCAGCCGCAATGGCAATTTCAATTTATATGACAGGATTCACACTGGAGAGAAGCCCTATAAATGCCTTGAGTGTGGAAAATGTTATAATGACAGTAGCAGTTTTACCTCCCAAAATAGAATCCTCACAGGGGAGAAACTGTTTAAATGCATCGAGTGTGGGAAAAGTTTCAAAGATGGCAAGAAACTAATGCTGCATAAAAGAATCCACACACGGGAGAAGCCCTATCAGTTTGTGGAGTGTGGAAAGAATTTCAGAACCAGAAGTGACTTTTAATTAACATAAGAAGACACACAGCAAGAAAAAAATGATATGAATTGGTTTGTGTTGCTTCTCAAAATTTGCTTCAATGCCCATAGATGTTTTGCACGAGTTCTGTAGAAGTGCATGGAGTAGGGCTTCCAAAGCAGCAGAAACGTCTTGATCCATTAAAAAGAACAGTTCCCTTGTAGAACTAGGAATTAACTTTTCGATAGTAGATCTTTGTGCTGGAGTAGAGTAGAATAAGATTAGAAACAATAACAATAGAAATGGAATAGAATATAGAAATAGGAATGGGGGTGGGAAGGGAATTCTCTCATTGGCCAAGGGAGATTGGATATACAAGGCCTGTGTCTCCAATGCATATGCTCTCAAGTGTACACAACATACAACAAACGATCAACTTTTGTCAATGCGAACAGCAAAGGGAGGGAGGGATTTGGGAACTAACACTTCCGGATGTCTATGGAGGTTCTCAGTCATCCAGGCTGCAGTTCTCCCAAAGGTGCTTTTAACAAGGCAACTGGACTTTTTATTTCCTTGAGGAGATTTCCCTTCTCACCCAAGAAGTTTCTTCAATTCTCTTTCTTCTTTATGAGAAGTGAAATGTCTTCAAGGAGAAACAAAGTCCAGTTGACTTTAAAAAAAAAATACTGGTTTTTAAGACAAACATAGACAAAACATAAAAACATCAAGCCATCTTCCATATATATACATACAGTGTGTCGGTTTACAAATTGTTTTGTGCTTCCATTTCGTAGTCTTCATTTACAATTACATTGTATATATTCTCACATTTTCAATCAAATATTAAATACATTAATATTGTTAATCATTTGACTATACTTTTATTCATTCATGTTTTACGAAATAATCCATATTTTACTGAATTTGTTTTATGACAGTTCATATGATAATCTCAAATCTATCCTACAATCATTCATATGATAATCTCAAATCGATCCTACAATCATTTTGTAGATATAATAATAAAAGAATACATCTTTATATATTTATTATTTTCTAAGAATCTACATATTTCATTACCATATTTTATTGTCTAACCATTGATAGAATAGATCCCAAATTTTATAAAATTGTTTATCATCTTGTTCTCTGATTTCAAATGTCAATCTACTCATTTCAGCACATTCCAATATTTTCTTAATGATTTCCTCCTGTAATGGTATTTTCTCATTTTTCCAGTTTTTGGCAAATACAATCCGAGCCGCTGTTAATACATTCACAATCAGGTATATCAATTCTTTACTATATATTTCAGGTAAACTTCCCAATAAAAATATCTGGTTTCAAGTCTATATGCTTTTTTGTCATTTTTTCCAATCACGTGTGGATTTTAGTCCAATATTTTTTGGCATCCACACAAGTCCACCACATATGGTAATATGAGCCAGGTATCTGATGACATTTCCAACATTTTTCAGATTTGTTCTTGAACATTCTTGCTATTCTTATCGGGGGGAAATGCCACCTGTAAAACATCTTATACAAATTCTCTTTATATGCTGTTGACATTGTCATTTTATAATTTTGAGACCACAATTTTTGCCATTTCTCTAGATCAATCCCATATCCAAAATTCTTCCCCCAAGCAATCATAGTTTCTTTAACTTGTTCTTCTTCTAGTTTAATTTCTAATAAATATCCATACAATTTTTTAATCACCTTTTCATCAGTACCTGTCAAAATCTTATCGAAGTCAGTCAGTTTATCATAGAAGCCTGTTTAGAATTTTTGTCATACCTTGAATGTATTTGCGCATATGAAAACCAATTCATCTTTATACCTTGTTCCTCTAGTTTTTGCATAGATTTAAGTTCACCCTTTTCATTCAATATTTCAATATTTCACCATATGTATTATCCTATAATATATTTTTATATATTATAGGATAAGAAAATGCTTCAATAGCTGATAGCCAGACTGGAATTTTCAAATAACATTGCCTTTTAGTCTTCTCCCAGTTTAACCACAGAGACTCCCGTATATAATGTCTTCTAAAATATCCCTGTGTTTTAGTTCGTTTCTACCATAGAAAAGCATGCCACCCCAACAACAGATCATGTCCTTCTAATATCAACAATCTAGTATTTCTTAATGTTATCCATTCCTTAACCCACATCAAATTTGTAGCTTGGTAATACAACTCCCAATTAGGCAAACCAAATCCTCCTCTTATTCTAGCATCTTGCAAAAGTTTTTACTTTATTCTCGCTTTCTTACCTTGCCATATATATTTCAACACAATTTTATTTAAATCTTCAAAATAATCTTTTCCAAGCCTAACTGGAATTGTTTGGAACAAATATAAAATTCTGGGTAGTATATTCATCTTGACTGTTAATATTCTTCCTATTAATGACAGTTGTAAATTTTCCCATTTCTCCAAATCTAGCACTATCTGCTGCTTAAGTTTGATATAATTATTCTCTTTTAGTGTACTACATCTTGCTGTCAAATGTATCCCCAAGTACTTGATCTTATTCGTGACCTGAATTTTCAATACATCCGCCAGTTCTTCCTTTTGTCTTGATAGCATATTCTTTGTCAAGATCTTTGTTTTATCTTTATTTTCAAACCAGCCACCTGTCCACATACCTCTATCTTTTCTATCAATTTTGATGCTGTTTCTAGTGGGTCTTCTAAAATGAAAACCAGATCATCTGCAAACGCTTGCAACTTAAATTCTTCCTTTTTAATTTTCATCCCTTTTATAACCTTTTCTTCTCTAATATTTCTGTTTAACACTTCCAATGTTAACACAAACAACAAAGGTGATAGTGGGCACCCTTGTCTTGTTCCTTTTCTTATATCAATAGAGTCTGTCAGTTCTCCCTCTATCATTACCTTTGCCGTTTGGTTATGATATATAGCTTCTATTGCTTGAATAAATTTTTTACCAAAGCCCATCTGTTCCAGCTGTAATAACATGAATCACCAATTCACATTATCAAATGCCTTCTGTGCATCTAAAAATATCAAAGCCATTTGTTTTTCAGGGTGTGCCTCGTAGTATTCCAAAGTATCCAAGATTACTCTCATATTGTCTTTAATTTGTCTCTTTGGCAGAAATCCATTTTGATCAGGATGGATAAAATTGTTTAAGTATTTTTAAGTCTTTCTGTCAGTATTGAAGCGAAAATTTTATAATCTGTGTTTAGTAAGGAAATAGGTCTATAGTTCTTGATTTGTAATGGATCGGCCTCCTCTTTTGGGACAAGTGTAATATAAGTTTCTGACCATGATTTGGGTATCTTTTTCTTTAACATAACTTCATTCATAACTTCTAGCAATGGAAGGTTCAACGATTCTTGAAATGTTTTATAAAATTCTGCCGGAAGTCCATCTGGGCCTGGTGCCTTTCCATTGTTTTGCTTCTTAAGTGGTTCAGTTAACTCCATCATTGTTTCAATCTCTTTAGGTATCTGGGGTAGATTAGCATTCTGTAAGTACTGAAGATGACTAGAAGGGAGTCTCTAACCTAAAATATAAAGTCAAAAAGGAAAGAAAGAATAGGTGGAAGAAAAAAAACACCAGCCCAGTTTTAAAATATAAAATCATGTGTAAAAAATCCAGCAATCAACATCAAATTCCACCAGAAGAAATGATTATTGAAAAAATCTCAAAATGCGCAGAAATTGATAAATTGACTTTGGCGCTAAAAAACAAAGACACTTCACTATACTGTGATAGCTGGAATTGTTGGTATAATTGGATTGACCAAAGATAAATTATATATCATAAGGCATAAGAGAAAAGTATTAATCCACAATAATGAGGTAGCGATATAAGTAAAGAATAGGTGTGGTTACATGACACAAGTTAAGGTTATGGGAAAAAAAAGATCTTGCAAACTGTAAAAATAAGAATGCTTTTAACCTTGTAACCTCCTTTTTTCTTTCTTCCTTTTTTCTTTTTCTTTCCTTTCTCAAAATTCTTTCCCTCTCTTCTCCTCCTCTTTCCTTTTGTTTCTTTCTTTTGCTTATTTGTGTGTGTACTGTGGTTGGTTTTAATTGTAAAAATTAATAAACTATATTTAAAAAATAATAATCCAGCAATCAGAAAAAAAAATAAAAAAATATTACTTTGACTTCCTGTTTAAAAACGCCGCTTAATCACTTCTGTCAAAACTTTTACAGTTTCTTTTCCTTAGGGTGTTCTTTCAAATCTTAAAGTAAAGAAAAAATTGTCACCAAGCTGGCACACTTTCTCTTTCCGTTCTCTTTCATTTCGGAGCTGTCCCAACTTCAGCAGCTTTAATGGCTGCCTCTTTGCCACTGGCAAAAAGAGCTTCTCCTGGATCTACCAGGGACTTTGCGGTGTCCCTGGGATCTACAGGATGCGCTCTTTACATTCACCGTCTCTTCAGGACGGTTTAGATCCGTTTGGACTGTCCAGGAGCAAAGACATCGGCAGCGATCTCAGACCTCCGAGATCGCATGCTGTATCGTCGTGACGCCAGCTCCGCCCTCCCAAAAGCTGTTTACGTCCAGTTGACTTTTGTAGAAAAGCACCTTTGGGATAACACCTTCAGGCAACATAAGGCTGCAGAAAGCTGGCTTAGAGACTAGAAAAGATGCTGAAAGATTTCAAGAGGAAACATTACACTCTAAATGGTGAGGTCCAAACCTGGTGGTGTTGACTCCCCATATTTCCCTAATGCTGGAAGGAATCAAGCAGTGGATCTACTACACCCATGTGGTGAAAGTCAGGCCAGAACAAAGAGAAGCAGGACCTCCAGTGAGCTCTTCACTGGGAGAAAGTGATGGAAGAGAATGAACTCTTAGATTAATAAGAGACTCGAGAGTTCTGTCAAAAGTTATAACTGGAGGGATGGCGCTGTGTGTCTGCATCACCTTTAACCTTGGTTGTATTTAACTGATTTCTAGTTTGAGATACAATATCGATTGTAGCTTGATTTTTATGAATGCCCCAACTTATGCAGCAGCTTAAGGCTTAGCTTTCACATCTCAGATACAGGCTCTTTTGGTGGGTAAATTGGACAATTCAGGAACCAGCTTCAGAAAATACAGGTGGCCCTTGACTTATGACCACAAATTAACCCCAAATTTCCATGGCTAAGCAAGACAGTTAAGTGAGTTTTGTGCCATTTTACAAGTTTTGCCACAGTAGTTTAGTTAGTAACATGGTCGTGAAGTGAATCTGGTTTCCCCTTTGACTTTGCTTATTTGAAGGTCTCAAATGGTGATCGCATGATCCTGTTATTAAGGCACAATCATGAATGTTAAAAATGTGTTTTTTCAGTCTAACCGACAATTGCCCATTCCTTGAAACCAGTCTTGGAAAACACAGGGAAGGAATTTGGTAACATCAAAATAGGGAAGCGTCTAGACTAACGTATTTTAAGACTTGTGGACTTCAACTCCCAGAATTCCTCTGGCCCAAATTGTGCACAAATACACAAGTAGGACCAATTTGCACCTGTACAACCATAAAAAGTATGCGGTTAGAAAAACAGAAAGCGTCACGGAAAGCTAAGCAACATTTATGGAAGTGTTGAGGTTTCCTTTTGAACAAGTTAGGATGGCTTTAAATAGCTTGGCTGAGGTCCGGATGGCATGTATGTAGGAAGGCGAAGATGTTAGTGTAAAGCAGGAATTACTGTAAAGGGCGGTGAAGAAATTCCTTCTGACTCTGAAAAGTGTAAACTGGCAAATGCGGTGTAAAGCCCTCCAGTGGGCGTTGGTGGGGTACAAAGGCTTCGAGGGAGATTTCCTTGTGTTACTTTTTCTGCCGAATAAAGTTTTTGCTTACAATCTTGTCTTCAGTGTGTTCAATTTGAGGCTGAGCACATCTGGCAAAGTGCCTGGAGAATGAAAGGTGAGGAAAACCAAAAGTGCCTTTGAGTTCAGAAGGATCTCTTCCCTTCTTTCAGCCATTTTGGAAGCGCAATTCCTGAGGGGGAAATGGGGAATCCGCCAGGATCCTCTTCTCTGCAAACTGAAAGCAGCTTTATTAGGCTTGGAGCTGTTTTAAGTGGGAGAAATATTTTTTAGATGTCGTTGACTTACAAGCACAAGTGAGCCCCAAATTTTTGTTGTTAAGTGAGACGTTAAGTCAATTTTGCTCCATTTTGTGAGCTTTCTTTCCTCAGTTAAGTGAATCACCTGAGTTGTTAAATTAGGAACATGGTTGTTAAGTGAATCAGGTTTTCCCTTTGGTGTTGCTTGTCGTAAGGTCGCAAAACGGGATCCCCTGACCCCGGGACGCCACAACGGTTATAAATGTGAGTCAGTTCTCAGGTGTCTGAATTTGGATCACGTGACCATGGGGATGCTGTAATGGTCGTAAGTGCGAAAAATGGACATGTTACTTTTTTCAATGCCGTTGTAACTTCCATCACTAAACGAATGGCTGTAAGTCGAGGCTGCCTATACGGTTTAGTCATTTTTCTTCTGAAATTCACAGACTTTTAAATATTTCCCGCCTCAGGACTTTTAGATAGTTAAATATATTAAATATTTCTTAGCTCAGAGGTTTTCTTCAGCTTCAGAGGGAGAAAGTTAATGGGTCTCCCTTATGGATCATCAGGGGGTCCTTTGGTTCCGCATTTATTGGGGATAATATTGGAAAAAAGCAGATTCTGTGGGGATTTTTCCCCCCTTTCTCTTTATTCTCCTCTTTGGGGGCAAGGGAGCCACTTCTAAGTTGTGTCGCTGTTCGCCATGTCCCACTGACCCTTCAAATACAGGCAATCCTCAACTTACAACCACAATTCAGTCCAAAATTTCTGTTGCTAAGTGAGACATTTGTGAAGTGAGTTTGATCCCATTTTATGCTATTTCTTGCTGGGGTTGTTAAACGAATCACTGTAGTTGTTACAGTTGTTGACCAAATCTGGCTCCCCCATTCACTTTGTTTGTCTGGAGCTTCCTGTGATCCTGGGACATGGCAACCATCATAAATATGAGTCAGGTGTCAAGTGGCAGCATTTGTATCACGTGACCATGGGGATGCTGCACCTGTCTTTAGTGGGAGAAAGTTCACGTTTTTTCAGTGCCTTTGTAGCTTTGTGCACTAACCCAATGGCCGTAAATTAAGGACTACTTGTAAGGCAGCCACTGATTGTTATTCTGGCACAATCATGAATGTCAGTCATTGAAGGGAATAGGTTGTAAGTTGGGGACGATGCTAAGGGGATAAGAGAAGCTCCTTTTCCTGCCAACCTTTGTCCCCTCCCTCTCTCCCCTTTCTCTGACTGCCCGAGTGTTGGACTAGAAGACCTCCAAGGTCCCTCACACCTCTGTTATTCTGTTAAAGGGCAATTCCCTCCTAACTTTAATGCTCCCCTTCCCCTTCCTGCTCCCGTCCCTGGGCCTCGCCCCCTCCCTCTTCCCCCTGGTTCTCTGGCTGCCTTATTGTTATAAGGAAAAAGAAGCCTTTCCCTTTAAGGAAAGGCAGAACTCTTTCCCTTTGGGAATTCAAATTTCCCAGATGGGAGATTTACTGCAAAGTGATTGGAAGTCAGCTGCATTGGAGGGGGTGGGGAGGGGGAATGGGCAGGCAGGGATACCCGAGTGGGCGGCGCTCTCCGCCCTGTACAGAGTGGGAGGAGCTATAAGCGCTTCCGGCTTGGGCTCTGCACACTCCTGGGGAGGGTCATTGCGGGGAGTGGGATCCACATGCGTGGCCGGGAAGTAAGGAAGCCGAGTCCGCCCGAGGAAGAGAGCCGCCTCTTTCCTATTGGCGTGCCAGGTAAAAACCTACCAACCTACCTACCTTCCTTCCTTCCTGGGAAATGCCGGGACAGGTGAGCCTTCCAGGCGGCTTCATGGGGCGCTGACCGTTTCCCGTCGCTTCCTTTGAATTCCTCCCGGAATTTGCTTCCATCGTTCAACTGAACTGAGTTTTTAAAGCCTTTTAGTGCATTTAAAGAGGCGTCGCCCTTTTCCTGTGGGCCATTGTTTCTCAACCTTGGCAACTGTGGGAATAACTCTGACTCCAGTATTGAGTAATGATTAATCTAAGACCTTATACATACATGTCTGCCTAAAGGTCACCTAGATAAAACAAGGAAATTAAAAGTAAACACCAGAAACAATCATGCAGCTCAGACAATTGTAAATAATTCCATGTATTATGTTTAATTATTATCCACAATGTGAATGCTTACTATGTGTAAAATTCTCAATAAAAAGGGAGCACTAGAAATTGCTCTAGACTCCCATCCCGAGTTCACTCGCTTGTGTCTCATCCTTTCCATGGGAGTCCACCACAAGTGGTGACCCCGACGTGATCCACTGCGGGTGGTACGTGTCCGGACCTCTGTGTTTCCTCGCCTGGAATAGGTAAAGTACGTACTTAACTATTGCTGGACAATAGGATTTTTTCAGGGAGCATGGGGGGGAAACTTTCTCAGCCACAGGAACGGCATGTTAGTGAGCTGCTGAGGTTAGTCAGGACAAACTTCTTTATCTTTAAACCCTCTGGTGGGGGGGAGCAAATAGTTCTTTCAAAAGGTAATGTGAGAGAGCTCCTGCAAGAGATCTGGTGGCTATGTCCCTGGTATCCAGAGAAGGGATCTTTAAAGTTAGACACGTGGAGGAGAATTGGAACTATCCTTCATGAAGAGCCACGGGCAACAGCTGAAATTTTGATATATTGGAAGGTTGTTATGACTGCTTTAGAGACACAGCAGCAACCTCTTTTAAAAACTTTAGTTGAACCTCCTCCTTATGAAGGAGTTGTGTTGCACCCCCCAATTTCTAAATTGGAATACGCCTCCTCAACCCCAACAGCGCTTACGCCTGTAGAGGAGAAAATCCAATCACAAACGGGGAAAGTTCAAGCAATGATGCATCAGGCTTTCAATGAAGGGAAATTAGAGCCTGACGAGATTACCCAGATGAATTTGTTTCCAGTTAATAGGCAAATAAATGCTCAAGGTAATCTGCAAACTGAATGGATTCCGATTCCTTTAGCTGTTCTTAGGGAAATTAAAAAAGCAGTTAAAGATTATGGTATTCAAAGTCCTTTTACTAAGGGGCTTCTGACAAGTTTGGCTACTTCACGCATGATTCCTAGTGACTGGAAAGATTTAATGAGAATGATATTGAGTTCTACTCAGTATGTGGTCTTTGACTCAGAATACCAAAGAGAAGCTATCACTAGGGGAAGGAATTCAGGGGGGGCTGTATACGCCAGACCAAATCTATGGGGCAGGCTTGTTTGAATCCACTGTTGATCAAGGTGCTAATTTGCCTGATCACGTATTTCCAGTGGTTATGGCAGCTGTCCTTGGGGCATTGTCCCGCATCCAGGATGTGGGAACCCCAGCACAGTCTTTTTCTCAAATTAAGCAAACAGCATCTGAGTCTTATAATGATTTTGTGGAAAGGCTGCAATTGGCTATTACCAGACAAATATCTAATGAAGAAGCAGCAAAGGAACTTTTGCTGAGATTAGCAGTTGAAAATGCAAAGTATTTTACAGCCTTTGGTGGCTAGAGGTGAGGTTACTCTGGCTGATTTGTTAAAGGCATGTGCAGTGGTGGGTTCTCAGGCTTACAATATGGAGACTTTGGCTATGGCATTACAAAAAGGGATGAAACCTACAGGAAATTGTTTTAATTGTGGGAAGCCTGGCCATTTTAAAGCTCAGTGCTGTGCCCCTGGGGGGGGAATGGCATTTAACAAAAATAAAAATAGGGACATCCGCCCGAAGTCAGTCTGTCCAAAATGCAAAAAAGGGTTTCATTGGGCAAATCAATGTCGCTCTGATCAGAACCAAAATCCGGGAAACTAAATTTGGGGCGTGCAGCTAGCCCCGCACCCAAGGCTGTCACAAAAGCATCGCCTGCAATTACTGGGAGTGCAGGTTTGAGTTTAAAAATGTTGAACTCAATTGATGTGACTTTTCCTAATCAAGTGTACATTGAGGACACTCATTTGCATGGGCCACTGCCAGAAAAAACAGTGGGATTGGTACTTCCCAGGTCTTCTGCATCAGAAAAAGGGTTTTTTTTTATTCCAGGGGTTATTGATCAAGATTATAAAGGGGTTATTAAGATACAATTGTACACTGATACTCCTACATCATTAATGGCCGGTGAATCTATTGCCCAGTTATTATTGCTTCCATACATTCCTATAAATCCTTTAATTGGGATCCCACGAACTGGCGGTTTTGGGTCCACTGAAATGGCCAGTTCTCCAGTTGCTGCAGAATTGCTAACACTGACAAAAAATTTGACTACAGACCAACCAAAAATGACAATTGAAATTCAAGAAAAATCATTTTCTGGCCTTATAGATTCCGGAGCAGATGTCTCTGTGATACGCCAAAAGGAATGGCCAAATGAATGGGCGCTTGAGGACTCTCCGGCTGTTCGTGGAGTGGGTGGTATGCAGTTTGCAAGAAGTAGTGTATATTGGTTGAAGGCATTGCATAGAGAAACTGGTGAGACTGCAAGGATTCAACCTCTTGTGTTGCCCTTGCATATAAACTTGTGGGGTAAAGAGTTGCTGTCTCAATTTCGCACAAAAATTGTTATTGGATAATGGAAAAATTGCAATTGTTAACCTCTCAGCCAGTCTGGATTGACCAATGGCCACTTCCAAAGGAAAAGCTTATAGCTTTACATCAATTGGTAGCTGAGCAGCTACAATTAGAACACATTGAGCCAATTTCTAGTCCATATAACACTCCTTCATATAAAAACAAAAACGGGGGAAGTGGATGGATATGGCTTGCCTTACATACAAAACATTCTTAATATTACATTATATACTTAAAATTTTCTCAACATGACAGCTGCTACGGCAGCCAATAGGCATTTTGCTTCCTCCCCTTCTGCAGGTACGCCAAGACCGAAAGTTTGGTATAGGAGACTACCAGATCCAACGTGGAGAGGACCTGTCCCGCTGATAACTTGGGGCAGAGGATACGCTGCTGTTGAAGATGAGGGGACAGTTGTTTGGGTTCCTGCTCGCTGTGTGTGTCCTTATCATCAGCCAAAGGGGCAAGGGGGTGGATTTGGGGGAATGGAAAAGAAACACGTTGATCCAGGACATGGGGAAGCTAGCAAACCTTCATAATAAAACTGATTGTTGGATATGTATGCACATGCCAACTCACAAAACATCAGGGCTTCCAATGGTTGCAGTACCTCTGGCCGAAGGTGACTGGTATAAGGGACAATGTTATGGTTGTTCGGGGACGTGGTCTAGCAGTTGGACTAAAAGTAACATAAATACCTTACACCTTGGAAGCCGGATCCAAGAGGTGGCAGGTATCTGCTGGACCCACAATGAGACAGTAGAGAATATGACTTACTTGGGGACATATCCGTTTTGCAACAAAACAATTGTTATTAGCAATGGAAGTCGGTTTTATTCTAATGATATGAAAACTAAAAATCTCACTTACTTTGTACATAACATTTCTCGATATGATATCACATCTTTGATCAATGAAAATAGGTGTCCATATATTCCTGCCACATGTTGTCCCACCACGAGAGAAAACCAGTTGTACAGATGTGCGAATGGGAAATACGCACCATCATCCACTTATTTAGCTATGTTAATGGAATCCTTTGCAAAATTAATCTATGCTGAACCAAATACGGTTGGTCATCTCCTGGGAGCAAATCTATGGTTGCTGTGTGGACGGATGGCCTATGATCGCATGCCAGCACGATGGAAAGGAGTCTGCACCTTTGGGAAAGTAATCCCATCTCATTTCATTCAAAAATCATTGGGGACTGCTCATATCCAGTATTGGGTAATGATTAGTCTAAGACCTTATACATACATGTCTGCCTAAAGGTCACCTAGATAAGCAAGGAAATTAAAAGCAAACACCAAAAACAATTAAGCAGCTCAGACAATTGTAAACAATTCTATGTACTATATCTAATTATTGTAATCCACAATGTGAATGCTTACTATGTGTAAAATTCTCAATAAAAAGGGAGCACTAGAAATTGCTCTAGACTCCCATCCCAAGTTCACTCGCTTGTGTCTCATCCTTTCCATGGGAGTCCACCACAAACCAGATGATTAGGGGACTGGAGACTAAAATATATGAAAAACGGTTGCAGGAACTGGGCATGGCTAGTCTAGTGAAGAGAAGGGGAGAAATGATAGCAGTCTTCCAATATTTGAGGGGCTGCCACAGAGAGGAAGGGGTCAAGCTATTTTCTAAAGTGCCTGTAGGCCAGACAAGGAATAATGGATGGAAACTGAACAAGGAGAGATTTAGCCTGGAAATAAGGAGAAACTTCTGACAGTGAGAACAATCAACCAATGGAACAGAAGTTGCCTTCGGAAGTTTTAGGAGCGCCATCACTGGAGACTTTCAAGAAGAGATTGAACTGCCATCGGTCACAAATGGTGTAGGGTCACCCACTTGGGGGTTGGGTTGGACTTGTCACTAGATGACCTCCAAGGTCCCTCCCAACTCTTATTCTGTTAAAGAGTGATTCCCCCCTAACTTTGCTGCTCCGCATCGCTTTGCCTTCCCTCCTCCCGTCCCTGGTCCTTGTCCCCTCCCTCTTCCCCCTGTTTCTCTGATTGTCCGGGGAGAAGCAGCCCTGGACTCCCTGCCCAGCTGACCCTCCCACCCGGGACCGATTCCCCCGGAACAGAAGGTAGGACCGATTCCCCGAGTGGGCGGCGCTCCCCGCCGTGCAGAGAATGGGAGGAGCTATACGCGTTTCCGCCTTGGGCCCTGCAAATTCCTGGCTGGGGTCGTTCCGGGGAGGGGGATCCACGTGCGTTGGCCGGGAAGGAAGGAAGCGTGGCCGGCGGCGATCGCGGATCCTTTCCTGCCCGCATCTCTGGGGACCGGAGGCGAGGCGAGAAAGAGCCGCCTCATTCTTATCGAGAGCCAGGTAAAAGCTTCTTCCCTCCCTCCTCCCTCCCTTTTCCTTCCTTCCTTCCTGGGAAATGCCGGGACAGGGGAGCCTTCCAGGCAGCTTCTTGGGGCGCTGCTAAGATCGCTGCTGCCGTCCCCACTTCCTCCTGGGGGAGATGATTCTTATTCTCCTTTCTTTTCTGCCGGCCCTTCCTGACCGTTTCCCGTCGCTTCCTTTGCTCTGGCGCCGTTTCAGATCCAGGAGGCTCGGAGTTGAAGGGCTGCGAAACCGGCGGGGAGAAAAGGGGGGCGATCCCTCCCTGGAGCTGCTGTTTCGGGGAGCTGCTCAAGACGAGCCCCCTCCGGAGAGAGCATCGGCTCATGGCTCTTCCGGACGCCCTTCCATCTCTTCGCCCGCCTTCCTTTCCTCGTTCCCATCGTTCAATTGAACTGCATTTACAAAGCCTTGTAGTGCATTTAAAAAGGCGTCGCTCTTTCCCTGTGGGCCATTGTTTCTCAACCTGGGCAACCTTGTGTTTTGTGGGCTTCCATTCACAGAATTCCCCACGTGTGTTGAAGTCCACATATCTTAACAGCTCCCAAGATTGAGAAACGTTGCTGTCATCCAGGGATGAGGATGTTACGGCCCTATTATGACTGGTTGACTTCAAGTCCCAGAATTCCTCAGCCAGCTGGCTCAAGTATTCTGGGAGTTAAAGTCCAGCAGTCATAAAAGGCCTGTAGTTCCCCATTTCAAGTCCCAGCTGTGAAAAAAAATATTTTGAAGTCTTCCTTGATTCTCTCATAAGGGAAGGTGAACATTATAGCAACATAGCAACAGAGTTGGTGCTTTAATGCACACATTCATGGCTGAGATAATCTGCCTCTGACTCCAATCCCTGGTCCTTCCACACCTTTCAGTTTTCCTCTCACCCAGAATGAGCTTCTATGAGTTCTAGCTATGGCTGCAAAGGACTCTCATGAAGGGGTTCCCTAGTTAATCTAGAAATAGGCTAAAATCAGCCTTTTGCACTGGATGTTCAAGAATATCCTTAGGATGTTTGATAGCCAATTATTCCTTTGCTGTTTGTTCCCCTCTCCTAGACCCTCTCATGGCCATGGCTTCATCTCCCGGAACCCCAGTTCTTTGTAGTGGAGGATCAACAGTGGCTGAGCTTCCAACAGAGGTAGGAGATCTTCTAGTCCATCCCCCTGTTTCAAGCAGGAGACCCTATACCCTTTCAGACAAGTGGCTGTCCAGTCTCTCCTTAAAAACCCCCAGCCCAAAACTTCTGAAGGCAAACCCTTCCATTTGTTAATTGTTCTCACTTTCAGTAAGTTTCTCCTTAATTTTAGGTTGCCTTTATCCACCATTAGTTTCCATCCATTGTTTTCTCCTGCTTTCTGGTGCTTTGGAAAATAAGTTGAGTCCCCTCTTCTTTGTGGAAACCCCTCAAATATTGGAACACTGCTATTGTGTCTCCCCTGGTCCTTCTTTTCTCTAGACTGGCCATATCCAGTTCCTGCAACTGTTTTTTGTGTCATTTAGTCTCAAAGCCTTTAATCCTTGGTTACTGTTTGCACTTTTTCCAAAGTCTCCACATCTTTTTTTGTAATGTGGTGACCAAAACTGAACTTGGTATTCCAGGTGTGGTCTTTACTCTGGTTTTTTTTAAAGCGGTGAACATGAAAGCCCAAAGTAAAAAGTAAAGTCCAAGCATGGCTTTTATAGAGAGCGCAGTAGCTGCCCAGATGAAGTTGGAGATACTAACATAGGCTTGTAGATTTTATATAAACATAAATATATTTAACATGAAAAATTTACAGCAGCCTTTGTCACCATCCAGAAAAGGAAGGACGTAAGATAGTCAGGAAAACAGAGGAACATCGTGAGGTAAATCTAAACTTAGCATCACGCAGAACACAGAGAGAAGAGGAGGGGAAAAAGAGAAACGCCCCCTTTCTACTTACAGCAACCAATCGTAGCGTAGATTATATCCTGCATGAGTCAGCACCCTCTAACTCAGCAGTCGGCCAACAGTGGGCCGCGAGAAAATTTTGGTGGGCCGCAAAGCAATCTCACCCCCAGAGCACCCCCACAAAGCATTTAATGCAGGCTGCGCAGAAACACAAGGCTGCGCAGCCCACATGGTCTGTGGGAACCCTCCATGCCCTTTCACTCTTTACCCGGTAAACTTGCCTGCTAAATTCCTATTTTTCCTTTTTCCGACCCTCAGCTGTTCTGCTGTGCCGAGAGATTTAGATTAACTAGGAAGCAGGAAATGGTTGGATTTCTTGATTTCTAGCTAGTCTTTAGATCTTCGGCGCAGCACAGCCGAACTCTTCCTTAGGACTGAAGGTTTGCTTGCAAGCAAATTCAGTGCAGACTCACGGCAAGCAAATTTGAGAGACTGAGCTTGCCGATGGCAGATAGCTAGATCACTGAATTATTTTGTGAGCAACTCAATCTGCCTGCTTTCCCTGATTTTGGGTAAAATTTGCTCTTTTTTAAAATAAAGAATTCAATATTTACATGCATGGTGTGTTGTGAGTTAATTTTGTGAGTTTGCTTGCAAGCAAATTTTATGTCACAGACTGAGCTAGCCAATGGCAGACAGATAGATCTCTGAATGAATCTGTGATTCTGTGAGCAACTCAATCTGCCTGCCTGCTTTGCCTGATTTTGGGTAAAAGTTGCTCTTTTTTATAAAAAATTCAATATTTATATAAATATTTATAATATTTACATACAAGCCATGCCCAGCCAGTCACATGACCACCAAGCCACACCTACAAATTAGGCCATGCCCACAGAACCGGTTAGTGGTCCCTGGGATCTAAAATTATGAGTTTGGTGGTCCCTGAGGTCCAAAAGGTTGGCGACCCCTGCTCTAACTAATCAGTTACAAATGTGTTCCGGCCTATTGTATACTTTACCCTTCCAGCTACTAAATTCAATATGCTACATGCTCTTTGGCCTTCTTGGAAGCTGTGGAGGTTTTTCATTAAGAAGAAGACTTGCATGTAATTCATTGAAGTGTTCATTGTTAGGAATCTTCATGGAATATGTTGTTTTTTTTCCCCTCCCTGTATCAGAATTTCGTATCATTTGAGGATGTAGCTGTGTTTTTCTCCATGGAGGAGTGGGCCCTGTTGGATTCTGAGCAAAAAGCCCTGTACCGGGAGGTCATGCTGGAAAACAAGAGGAACGTGGCCTCCTTAGGTAAGGGATTATGTTACGATACTGTAGTGCAATATATAGTACTAGCCTTCACAATTTACTCCCTCCCTTTTGTTAAGAATCAGATTCAATCTTGCACATGCTGTGCCGGAAGGGAACAAATAACCAAGTGGAACAGGTTAAACACAAAGACTGAGAATATAAACCACAGTTTAATACAGTACTGTAAATAAAAGAGTTTCAAATACTGTGCACTATATTGCTGCTAGCAGCGACCATTGCTATGCTTTTGTCAAGGGAAAGAAATGATCGACAGAGAAGAAAGACATATTCCTGCATTACAGTACTTCCTCCCCACACCATAGCATTGATCTTACTGAACAGCTCTGAGCCACCCTCTCTCTCTCTCTCCCCAGGACAAGATACTGTCCTTTTCCATCAACTCTTTCTTAGGCTAGAAGTGTCTTCCCAAGGAAAGCAACCAAGCTCTACTCCGGCTCAACATGGAGGTAAGAAACAAAGGAAAAGTATCAATTTGGACTTGAAAATGAAAATAACTAAAGCCCATGAAGAGGGGAAGAAGGTAAAGACCTTAGGAGGAGGAGGAGGACTGGCTTGTTCCACCATATGCACGGATAAGGATAAGGGTAAAGAAAAGATAAAAGAGGCGATTAAATTAGCTTCAGGAGACGATGCCATAATCACGAGAAATACGACAGGCCTCTTTTCAAAAACAGAACAGCTCCTTGTGCTTTGGATTGATGATCCGATCCCAAAAAGAAGTCCCGTTAGTCTTCATCCGATTTAGGGAAGCATTTTAACGCAGCAGCGGGTGAAGAGTACCGTGACACCTTTGGAGCCAGTCATGGCTGGTTTGCGCGATCCTGAAAACGATAATTACTGTAACTTACGAACAACAAGTAAAGCTGGGTGTGCTGATGAAGCTGTCCAAAACTTTCCAGACCAACTGTAGTAAATATAAATATATATTTACAGTATGACTCTCTCTCTCTCTGATATAAAATACATTAATTTATATAAAGTTTTTGTCAGCAGCTCTGACTTCATTTCGATACCTACTGAGCAATTCCCTGACAATTTTCCCCCCCTGGTCTGAAAGGGTGATGGACATGAGCAACTCATATAAAAGACTTAATTTGTATGCACTAGATCAGTGATCCCCAACCTTTCTTATGCCGCGGCCCGGTATCCCCAACCTTTTTTGGCACGGCCTGGTACTGGCATCAGCTGGGCACCGCCATCTTTTGATGAAAAGTGCTTCCGGTGAGCTTTCTACCGGAAAAGCTCACCAGAAGCACTTTTTCATCAAAAAAAGATGGCGGCACCGAGCAAACCAGCAGCCCGGTAGGACTTGTTCCATGGACCGGTACCGGTCCGTGGACCGGTGGTTGGGGACCCCTGCACTAGATGGACTCGTAACTGGCTGACAAACCATACTCAACGAGTAGTCCTTAATGGGTCTAAGTCTACATGTATTCCCTCCATGTAGACTTAGATCTTGTGAGGTGCCACAAGGTTCTGTCTTAGGCCCAGTACTCTTCAATATCTTCATTAACAACTTAGATGAGGGAATAGAAGGGGAACTTACCAAATTTGCAGATGATACTAAGCTGGCAGGAAGAGCTAACACCCAAGAAGACAGGCTCAAGATCCAGATGGATCTTGACAGACTAGAACACTGGGCCGTATCTAACAAAATGAAATTCAATGTAGAGAAAAGTAAAGTCCTACACTTAGGCAAGAAAAACCAAAAGTACACATATAGACAGGCTCAATAGCAGTAACTGTGAGAGGGATCTTGGAGTCTTAGTGAACAACCAGCTAAATATGAGCCAGCAGTATGTAGCAGCAGCCAAAAAAGCTAATGCAACCCTAAATTGCATTAACAGAGGGATACAATCAAGACCAAGTGAGATACTAATACCACTATATAAAACCTTAGTAAGACCACATCTAGAGTACTGCATCCAGTTTTGGTCACCACGTTATAAAAAGAATGTTGAGGCTCTAGAAAAAGTACAGAGGAGAGCAACCAGCACAATTAGGGGACTGGAGACTAAGGCATATGAACAACGGTTGCAGGAATTGGGGATGGCTAGTCTAGTGAAGAGAAGGACCAGGGGAGACATGATAGCAGTCTTCCAATATTTGAAGGGCTTCCGCAGAGAGGAAGGGGCCAAGCTATTTTCTAAAGTACCTGTAGGCCAGACAAGGAATAATGGATGGAAACTGAACAAGGAGAGATTTAACCTGGAAATTAAGCAAAACTTTCTGACAGAACAATCAACCAATGGAACTGCTTGCCCTCGGAAGTTGTGGGAGTGTCATCACTTGAGACTTTCACAAAGAGATTCAACTGCCATTTTTCAGAAATGGTGTAGGGTCTCCTGCTTGGGCTGGGGGTTGGACTAGATCAGCTACAAGGTTTCTTCCAACTCTGATTATCTGTTATTTTTTATCTGCTTTTGCACTACAGTTTGTGTTAACATTTCTTTTTTTATTGTTGCAACTAGGTGACAGATGGGAGATGGAGGATTCTGGCCAAGAGGCAACAGCACCTTTGCCAAAAGACAAAAAGGAAGAAAAGAGATATGGAAAGCAAAGTTCGGAGCACAACCAGTTAACGGGGGAGCTTGAGAATTGTTCTAGTTTACCATGTCCAGATATAAATGTCTTACTGGACACCGATGATGGCCATGAAAAAGAAGTGTGTTCAAAGTGTGGGAAAACACTCCAAGATGAATCTGGATTATGTGACTGTTGCCAAAGCCCTGCTGGAGAGAAACAAGATGAAAGCAGCCAACACTTCAGGAGGAGCCTGCCTCTTCCTTTACATGAAAGAATAAAAGGAGAGAAACCATACAAATATACGGAGTGTGCAGAAAGCTTCGGTATAAGCCGCTCTCTTTCATTGCATAAGAAGATTCACAAAGCAGAGGATCCACACAAATGCACAGATCCACAGAAATCATATAAATGCCTTGAATGTGGAAAGAGCTTCCGCTTTGTGAGTGTCCTCACTTGCCATAATAGGACCCATACAGGGGAAAAGCCGTATCATTGCACGGTGTGTGGAAAGAGCTTCAGGCAGAAAGATCATCTTAAGTCACATGAGAGGATCCACACGGGAGAAAAACCATTTAAATGCATGGAGTGTGGAAAGAGGTTCAATGCAAAATGTAGCTATATCATACATAGCAGAATCCACACAGGGGAGAAACCATACAAATGCCTGGAGTGTGGAAAGAGCTTCAGTCAAAAAGGTCGTCTTAAGTCACACGAGAGGATCCACACGGGAGAAAAACCATTTCAATGCATGGAGTGTGGAAAGCGCTTTGCCCGTTCTGATACCTTTCGTGCCCACGAACGGATCCACACGGGACAAACCATACAAATGCCTGGAGTGTGGAAAGAGCTTCTGTACATCCAGCATCTTAACTTCCCATCAACGTATCCATAGAGGAGGGAAACCTAATCAATGCACCGAGTGTGGAAAATGCTTCAGTTAGATAAGTCACCTTAATATCCATAAAAGAATCCACACAGGTGAAAAGCCCTATAAGTGCACCGAGTGTGACAAATATTTCGCCAATTCTGGGGCCCTTGCTTGCCACAAAAAGCTCCATACTGGGAAGAAAACGTATGAATGCCGCACATATGGAAAGTGCAAAAAAAAGCTGTAACTTATATAGCAGAGTCCACACTGGGGAGAAACCCCATGAATGCTTGGAGTGTGGAAAAAGTTTCAACAGAAGGGGCAGTTTAAGCTTACATAATAGGATCCATACAGGTGAAAAGCCGTATCATTGCACGATGTGCGGAAAGTGCTTCAGCCGCAATGGCAATTTCAATTTATATGACAGGATTCACACTGGAGAGAAGCCGTATAAATGCCTTGAGTGTGGAAAATGTTATAATGACAGTAGCAGTTTTACCTCCCAGAATAGAATCCACACGGGAGAAACCGTTTAAATGCATCGAGTGTGGAAAAAGTTTCAAAGATGGCAAGAAACTAATGCTGCATAAAAGAATCCACACACGGGAGAAGCCCTATGAGTTTGTGGAGTGTGGAAAGAATTTCAGAACCAGAAGTGACTTTTAATTAACATAAGAAGACACACAGCAAGAAAAAAATGATATGAATTGGTTTGTGTTGCTTCTCAAAATTTGCTTCAATGCCCATAGATGTTTTGCACAAGTTCTGTAGAAATACATGGAGTAGGGCTTCCAAAGCAGCAGAAACGTCTTGATCCATTAAAAAGAACAGTCCCCTTGTAGAACTAGGAATTAACTTTTGGATAGTAGATCTTTGTGCTGGAGTAGAGTAGAATAAGATTAGAAACAATAACAATAGAAATGGAATAGAATATAGAAATAGGAATGGGGGTGGGAAGGGAATTCTCTCATTGGCCAAGGGAGATTGGATATACAAGGCCTGTGTCTCCAATGCATACGCTCTCAAGTGTACACAACATACAACAAATGATCAACTTTTGTCAATGCGAACAGCAAAGGGAGGGAGGGATTTGGGAACTAACACTTCCGGATGTCTATGGAGGTTCTCAGTCATCCAGGCTGCAGTTCTCCCAAAGGTGCTTTTAACAAGGCAACTGGACTTTTTATTTCCTTGAGGAGATTTCTCTTCTCACCGAAGAAGTTTCTTCAATTCTCTTTCTTCTTGAATTAGAAGTGAAATGTCTTCAAGGAGAAACAAAGTCCAGTTGACTTTTTTAAAAAAATATTGGTTTTTAAGACAAATGTAGACAAACAAAACATAAAAACATCAAGCCATCTTCCACATATATACATACAGTGTGTCGGTTTACAAATTGTTTTGTGCTTCCATTTCGTAGTCTTCAATTACAATTACATTGTATATATTCTCATATTTTCAATCAAATATTAAATACATTGATATCATTGTTAATCATTTGACTATACTTTTATTCATCCATGTTTTACGAAATAATCCATATTTTACTGAATTTGTTTTATGACAGTTCATATGATAATCTCAAATCTATCCTACAATCATTTTGTAGATATAATAAAAGAATACATCTTTATATATTTATTATTTTCTAAGAATCTACATATTTCATTACCATGTTTTATTGTCTAACCATTGATAGAATAGATCCCAAATTTTATAAAATTGTTTATCATTTTGTTCTCTGATTTCAAATGTCAATCTACTCATTTCACACATTCCAATATTTTCTTAATGATTTCCTCCTGTAATGGCATTTTCTCATTTTTCCAGTTTTTGGCAAATACAATCCTAGCCGCTGTTAATACATTTACAATCAGATATATAAATTCTTTACTATATATTTCAGGTAAAATTCCCAATAAAAATATCTCTGGTTTCAAGTCTATATGCTTTTTTGTCATTTTTTCCAACCACGTGTGGATTTTAGTCCAATATTTTTTGGCATCCGCACAAGTTCACCACATATGGTAATATGAGCCAGGTATCTGATGACATTTCCAACATTTTTCAGATTTGTTCTTGAACATTCTTGCTATTCTTGTAGGGGGAAAATGCCACCTGTAAAACATCTTATACAAATTCTTTATATGCTGTTGACATAGAAGCCTGTTTTAGAATCTTTGTCATACCTTGAGTGTATTTGCGCATATGAAAACCAATTCATCTTTATACCTTGTTCCTCTAGTTTTTGCATAGATTTAAGTTCACCCTTTTCATTCAATATTTCACCATATATATTATCCTATATTTTTATATATTATAGGATAAGAAAATGCTTCAATAGTCGATAGCCAGACTGGAATTTTCAAATAACATTGCCTTTTAGTCTTTTCCCAGTTTAACTACAGAGACTCCCGTATATAATGTCTTCTAAAATACCCCTGTGTTTTAGTTCCTTTATACCAGTGGTCCCCAACCTTTTTTCTACCAGGGACCAGTTTCAAGCACAAACACTTTTTCAAGGACCGGGGGAGAATCCGAGTTTGGTGGTTTGCTTGCAGACGTTTCATTACCTGACTAGGTAACATCTGATGTTGTTACCTAGTCGGGTAATAAAACGTCTGCCAGCAAACCACCAAGTTCAGGGAGCGCCTGGCCATGCCTCCCTCAGCCCCATCCCTCAGGTGTCTCCCTCCCTCCCTCAGGTGTCTGCCTCATTCCTCTCTCAGTCGCTCTCTCGCTGCTCCACCAGCCCAGGAAGAAACTGCTTCAAAGAAGTCGGGGGTGGCTGGCTTTTCCTGTCGCTGCAGCTCCTCCGAAGCGTCCGTTTACCCCCCCCCGCCCAGCCGCCCGCGGTTCAATCCACAGTGCTCCGTTCTGCCTGCCTGCCTGCCTTCTTCGTTTGGAGCAGCTTCGGCTGATAAAAGAGCGAATAGTTATTCTCAGCCGAAGCTGCTCCGAAACGAAGAAGGCAGGCAGAACGGGGCACTGAATTGAACTGCGCGCGGGTGGGTGGGGTGGGGGTGGACGGGCGCTTCGGAGGAGCTGCAGCGACAGGAAAAGCCACCACCACCACCCCCGGCTTCTTTGAAGCAGTTTCTTCCTGGGCTGGTGGAGGAGCGAGAGAGCGACTGAGAGTGGAACAGGTGGGAGGAAACTGAAGCCGCTGAGCCAGAGAGCAGGGACAGGCTTCGGTTGCTTCCTCCCTCCCCTTCTTTCATTTGTGTCCTTGATCCCCGATCCCAGCAGCATTCACCGAAGGCGAAGAAAGCCGCCATTTTTTAAAAAAAATTTTCTTTGCGGCCCGGTAAAGAGTGCTCCACGGACCGGTACCGGTCCGCAGCCCGGTGGTTGAGGACCCCTGCTTTATACCATAGAAAAGCATGCCACCCCAACAACAGATCATGTCCTTCTAATATCAACAATCTAGTATTTCTTAATGTTATCCATTCCTTAACCCACATCAAATTTGTAGCTTGGTAATACAACTCCCAATTAGGCAAACCAAATCCTCCTCTTATTCTGGCATCTTGCAAAAGTTTTAATTTTATTCTCGCTTTCTTACCTTGCCGTATATATTTCAACACAATTTTATTTAAATCTTCAAAATAATCTTTTCCAAGCCTAACTGGAATTGTTTGGAACAAATATAAAATTCTGGGTAGTATATTCATCTTGACTGTTGATATTCTCCCTATTAATGACAGTTGTAAATTTTCCCATTTCTCCAAATCTAGCGCTATCTGCTGCTTAAGTTTGATATAATTATTCTCTTTTAGTGTACTACATCTTGCTGTCAAATGTATCCCCAAGTACTTGATCTTATTCGCGACCTGAATTTTCAATACATCCGCCAGTTCTTCCTTTTGTTTTGATAGCATATTCTAACTTAAAACTTAAAAAAATGGAAGAAAAGAGATTGATACACCAACTAATGGATGAGAAAGATGTCTTACAACATGAGATAGAGAAGAAAAAAGATATCATTTACAACTATTTTCAAAGATTATATAAAAAGGAGGAAGTTAATGAAGATAAAATAAGAACTTATTTAGAGGAGACGAATGACAAGGTAATTGGAGAGGAATGGATAGAGTTATTGAATAAAGATATTACATGGTCTGAATTGAAGTCAGCAATGGAGAATCAAAGTAATAACAAATCTCCAGGACCAGATGGGATTCGGCAGAACTATATAAAGCAATATTGGAACTAGTAGGACCACTGATGCTGGAAGTGTTTAATGAGGTACTTCTGGCAGCCAAGATGCCGGACTCGTGGAGGGGCGCTGATTTCGCTAATCCCGAAGGAGGATGCAGATCATAGATACATCAACAACTATAGACCGATTTCACTTTTAAATGCGATTATAAATTGTTTACTTCTATCATAGCTAATAGAGTAAAACAAGCTTTAAATCCACATATACATGAAGATCAAAATGGATTTCTTCCGTCCCGACAAATAAAGAACAATTTAAGAACCGTTATCGATGTCCTAGAATATTATGAAGCCCACCCGGAGAAACAATCCGCACTCATGTTTTTAGATGCTGAGAAAGCATTTGATAACTTAAATTGGCACTTTTTAATTCAAAAAATTTACAATATGAGTCTTGGTACCAAATTTGAAAACATTATAACAACTATTTACAACACACAACAGGCTAATATACTAATCAATGGCGAACAAACAGATCCAATAAATATAGAAAAAGGTGTCAGACAGGGCTGCCCTCTCTCACCTCTTCTTTTCATTTTTGCCCTAGAATCACTCTTAACACGGGTTAGACAAAACTCTGAAATTAGAGGAGTGAGGGTCAAATCAGAAGAATATAAACTACAAGCGTTTGCTGACGATATGGTTTTCTTTTTGGAGGAACCCATGGAAAAAGGTTATAATCTAATAAAAGAATTAGAACTTGGCACAGTGGCAGGATTAAAAATTAATACAAAAAAGACGAAATTAATGACCAAAAATTTAACAGAAAACCAGAAGAAAGAATTAGAAACAATGATGGGGATACAGGTAACAAAAAGGGTCAAATATTTAGGAATATGGTTAACACCACAAGGTAAATCACTCAAAGAGAACAATTATGATAAACTACTTCAACAAACAAAGAAAGATTTAGAATCCTGGAATAAGTTGCAGCTTTCCTTATTGGGCAGGATTGCCTCGATTAAAATGAATATATTACCAAAATTTCTTTATTTATTCCAGACAATCCCAATTAAGTTGTCAAAAATTTTTTTGAAGAATTAAATAAGATCACACTTAAATTTATTTGGCAGGGGAAAAACCCAGGATCAATGTAAAGGCCTTACAAGATGCGAAAAGTAGAGGGTCTAGCCCTTCCAAATTGGGAATTATATTCTTCGGCAGCTATCTTATTATGGATAAAAGACTGGGTGAACTTACTTAACAAAAGAATTTTAGCATTAGAAGGGCATGACCTCCAGAGAGGGTGGCATGCCTTCTTATGGGAAGTGGGGAAACCCAAGCAGTCTTACTTTCATAGACACCTCATTAGGGACTCATTATTAATTAATTGGAAAAAATATGCAAAAAACACTATCTAAAAATTCCGATCTGGCTATCAACAATGGAGGCAATGGTACATCCCAATAATTTGGACATAACAAAAATGATTAAATATAAAGATTTATTAGATCCATAAGAGAAATTAAAAAACTTCGACAAGAACTACAGGAACAGGGATTTAAAATTGATCAGTGGTTATATATACAAATCCATAGCAGATACAAACAAGATATAAAAGACTTTGGAATTTATAACAAACTGCAGTATTTAGATAAAATTTTTCTAGGATCAAACAAAAAGAACATATCCAAATTCTATAAATACTTACTGGAAGTAGAATTAGAACAAGAGATAGTCAAAGGGAACATGATAGCCTGGAGCAGGAATGTCGGAAGAAGTATTACATTATCAGAATGGGAAAAGATTTGGAACAGAAATATTAAGATTACAAAATCGGCAGCATATAAAGAAAATACATACAAAATGTTTTATAGATGGCACTTGCCCCTTCGAGGTTGGCGAAAATGAACCCAAACACGAGTCCAAAATGCTGGAAATGTAAAAGCATAGAAGGAACCTACTTTCATATGTGGTGGTCTTGCAAAGAAACCCAGAAATATTGGCAAAAAATCAGAAAATGGTTGGAGGAGATAACCAAAGAACAAATCGAATACAAACCAGAGTTCTTCCCTACTAGGGATCTCTGATAAACATTTACCCAAAAAGATGAAATATGTAACAATTCATATCCTAACTGCAGCCAGATTAGCGTTTGCCCAGTGTTGGAAATCACCCTATGCACCTACAGAACAAATGGTCATCCAGAAAATATGTGATTGTGCAGAAATGGATAAATTAACTATAGCACTTAAAAACAAAGAGGCTTCAACATTTTACGATAATTGGAACTCTTGGTATAATTGGTTAGTCCAGAGATAAACTGCTTAATGGACAATGGGTAATTTAAGCATAGATTTCGATAAGATGTGTGTATTCAAATTAAGGTAGGAGAATTGGATCTTGCAGACTGTCAAAAAGGATATTGTCTGTTTTTAAACGCATCTTTTTTTTTTTCTTTTTCTCTTTCTCTTCCTTTGTTTCTTTCTTTCTTTTACATCTCCTCTTCTCTTTTCTTTCCAGTTTGTAAGACCGAGTGTTCTTTTTTTTTTTTCCTTTTGTGTATGTAATGTCGATATGTTTTTAATTGTAAATTTAATAAAATTTATTTAAAAAAAAAAAAAAAAAAGAATCTTTGTCATACCTTGAGTGTATTTGCGCATATGAAAACCAATTCATCTTTATACCTTGTTCCTCTAGTTTTTGCATAGATTTAAGTTCACCCTTTTCATTCAATATTTCACCATATATATTATCCTATATTTTTATATATTATAGGATAAGAAAATGCTTCAATAGTCGATAGCCAGACTGGAATTTTCAAATAACATTGCCTTTTAGTCTTTTCCCAGTTTAACTACAGAGACTCCCGTATATAATGTCTTCTAAAATACCCCTGTGTTTTAGTTCCTTTATACCAGTGGTCCCCAACCTTTTTTTCTACCAGGGACCAGTTTCAAGCACAAACACTTTTTCAAGGACCGGGGGGAGAATCCGAGTTTGGTGGTTTGCTTGCAGACGTTTCATTACCTGACTAGGTAACATCTGATGTTGTTACCTAGTGGGTAATAAAACGTCTGCCAGCAAACTCACCAAGTTCAAGGAGCGCCTGGCCATGCCTCCCTCAGCCCCATCCCTCAGGTGTCTCCCTCCCTCCCTCAGGTGTCTGCCTCATTCCTCTCTCAGTCGCTCTCTCGCTGCTCCACCAGCCCAGGAAGAAACTGCTTCAAAGAGTCGGGGGGTGGCTGGCTTTCCTGTCGCTGCAGCTCCTCCGAAGCGTCCGTTTACCCCACCCCGCCCAGCGCCCGCGGTTCAATCCACAGTGCTCCGTTCTGCCTGCCTGCCTGCCTTCTTCGTTTGGAGCAGCTTCGGCTGATAAAAGAGGCGAATAGTTATTCTCAGCTGAAGCTGCATCCGAAGCAAGAAGGCAGGCAGAACGGGCACTGAATTGAACTGCGCGGGTGGGTGGGGTGGGGTGGACGGGCGCTTCGGAGGAGCTGCAGCGACAGGAAAAGCCACCACCACCACCCCCGGCTTCTTTGAAGCAGTTTCTTCCTGGGCTGGTGGAGGAGCCGAGAGCGACTGAGAGTGGAATGAGGTGGGAGGAAACTGAAGCCGCTGAGCCAGAGAGCAGGACAGGCTTCGGTTGCTTCCTCCCTCCCTTCTTTCATTTGTGTCCTTGATCCCCGATCCCAGCAGCATTCACCGAAGGCGAAAAGCCGCCATTTTTTTTTAAAAAAATTTTCTTTGCGGCCCGGTAAAGAGTGCTCACGGACCGGTGCACGGTCCGCAGCCCGGTGGTTGAGGACCCCTGCTTTACTACCATAGAAAAGCATGCCACCCCAACAACAGATCATGTCCTTCTAATATCAACAATCTAGTATTTCTTAATGTTATCCATTCCTTAACCCACATCAAATTTGTAGCTTGGTAATACAACTCCCAATTAGGCAAACCAAATCCTCCTCTTATTCTGGCATCTTGCAAAAGTTTTAACTTTATTCTCGCTTTCTTACCTTGCCGTATATATTTCAACACAATTTTATTTAAATCTTCAAAATAATCTTTTCCAAGCCTAACTGGAATTGTTTGGAACAAATATAAAATTCTGGGTAGTATATTCATCTTGACTGTTGATATTCTCCCTATTAATGACAGTTGTAAATTTTCCCATTTCTCCAAATCTAGCGCTATCTGCTGCTTAAGTTTGATATAATTATTCTCTTTTAGTGTACTACATCTTGCTGTCAAATGTATCCCCAAGTACTTGATCTTATTCGCGACCTGAATTTTCAATACATCCGCCAGTTCTTCCTTTTGTTTTGATAGCATATTCTTTGTCAAGATCTTTGTTTTATCTTTATTTTCAAACCAGCCACCTGTCCATATACCTCTATCTTTTCTATCAATTTTGATGCTGTTTCTAATGGGTCTTCTAAAACAGGGGTCCTCAAACACCGGGCCGCGGACCGGTCCCGGTCCGTGGAGCACTCTTTACCGGGCCGCAAATAAAAAATAAATAAAAAAAATGGCGGCTTTCTTCGCCTTCGGTGAATGCTGCTGGGATCAGGTATCAAGGACACAAATGAGAGAAGGGGAAGGAGGAAGCAACCAAAGCCTGTCCTGCTCTCCGGCTTCGGTTTCCTCCCACCTCGTTCCTCTCTCAGTCGCTCTCTCGCTGCTCCACCAGCCCAGGAAGAAACTGCTTCAAAGAAGCCGGCGGGGGTGGCTTTTCCTGTCACCGCAGTTCCTCCGAAGCGCCCGTTCAGCCCCACCCCCACCCCGCCCGCCCACCTGCGCTTCAATCCAGTGCTCCGTTCTGCCTGCCTGCCTGCCTGCCTGCCTTCGTTAATGGTTGATTCGGAACAGCTTCGGCTGAGTAAAAGAGGCGAATAGGCAGGCAGGCAGGCAGGCAGAACGCACTGGATTGAAGCGCGCAGGCCGGCGGGTGGGCTGAACGGGCGCTTCGGAGGAGCTGCGGCGACAGAAAAGCCACCCCCACACGGCTTCTTTGAAGCAGTTTCTTCCTGGCCTGGTGGAGCAGCGAGAGGACGACTGAGAGAGTAACGAGGGCGGGAGGAAACCGGCCCCCGGTCCTTGAAAAAGTGTTTCTGCTTGAAACCGGTCCCTGGTACAAAAAGGTTGGGGACCACTGTTCTAAAATGAAAACCAGATCATCTGCAAATGCTTACAACTTAAATTCTTCCTTTTTAATTTTCATTCCTTTTATAACCTTTTCTTCTCTAATATTTCTGTTTAACACTTCCAATGTTAACACAAACAACAAAGGTGATAGTGGGCACCCTTGTCTTGTTCCTTTTCTTATATCAATAGAGTCTGTCAGTTCTCCCTCTATCATTACCTTTGCCGTTTGGTTATGATATATAGCTTCTATTGCTTGAATAAATTTTTTACCAAAGCCCATCTGTTCCAGCTGTAATAACATGAATCACCAATTCACATTATCAAATGCCTTCTGTGCATCTAAAAATATCAAAGCCATTTGTTTTTCAGGGTGTGCCTCGTAGTATTCCAAAGTGTCCAAGATTACGCTCGTATTGTCTTTAATTTGTCTCTTTGGCAGAAATCCATTTTGATCAGGAGGGATAAAATTGTTTAAGTATTTTTAAGTCTTTCTGTCAATATTGAAGCAAAAATTTTATAATCTGTGTTTAGTAAGGAAATAGGTCGATAATTCTTCATTTGTAATGGATCGACCTCCTTTTTTGGGAGAAGTGTAATATAAGTTTCTGACCATGATTTGGGTATCTTCTTCTTTAACACAACTTCATTCATAACTTCTAGCAATGGAAGGTTCAATGATTCTTGTAATGTTTTATAAAATTATGCCGGAAGTCCATCTGGGCCTGGTGCCTTTCCATTGTTTTGCTTCTTAAGTGCTTCAGTTAACTCCATCATCGTTATATTGCTTTCTAACATTGTTTCAATCTCTTTAGGTATCTGGGGTAGATTAGCATTCTGTAAGTACTGAAGATGACTAGAAGGGAGTCTCTAGCCTAAAATATAAAGTCAAAAAGGAAAGAAATAATAGATAGAAGAAGAAAAAACCAGCCCAGTTTTAAAATATAAAATCATGTGTAAAAAATCCAGCAATCAGAAAAAAAAAAATTACTTTGACTTCCTGTTTAAAATCGCCGCTTAATCACTTCTGTCAAAACTTTTACAGATTCTTTCTTTTCCTTAGGGCAGAGGTGGGCAACTATGGCCCCTTTATGACTTGTGGACTTCAACTACCAAAATTCCTGAGCTAGCATGGCTTGCTCAGGAATTCTGGGAGTTGAAGTCCATAATTCATAAAGGGCCATAGTTGCCCACCCCTGCCTTAGGGTGTCCTTTCAAATCTTAAAGAAAAAATTCTCACCAAACCGGCACACTTTCTCTTTCCGTTCTCTTTCGTTTCGGAGCTGTCCCAACTTCAGCAGCTTTAATGGCTGCCTCTTTGCCACTGGCAAAAAAGAGCTCCTGATCTACCAGGGACTTTGCGGTGTCCCTGGGATCGACAGGATGCGCTCTTTACATTCACCGTCTCTTCAGGACGGTTTAGATCCGTTTGGACTGTCCAGGAGCAAAGACATCGGCAGCGATCTCAGACCTCCGAGATCGCATGCTGTATCGTCGTGATGCCAGCTCCGCCCTCTCAAAAGCTGTTTACATCCAATTGACTTTTATAGAAAAGCACCTTTGGGATAACACCTTCAGGCAACATAAGGCTGCAGAAAGCTGGCTTAGAGTCTAGAAAAGATGCTGAAAGATTTCAAGAGGAAACATTACAATCTAAGTGGTGAGGTCCAGACCTGGTGGTGTTGACTCCCCATATTTCCCTAATGCTGGAAGGAATCAAGCAGTGGATCTACTACACCCATGTGGAGAAAGTCAGGCCAGAACAAAGAGAAGCAGGATCTCCAGTGAGCTCTTCACTGGGAGAAAGTGACGGAAGAGAATGAACTATTGGATTAATAAGAGACTCGAGAGTTGTGTCAAAAGTGATAACTGGAGGGATGGCGCTGTGTGTCTGCACCACCTTTAACCTTGGTTGTATTTAACTGATTTCTAGTCTGAGATACGATATCGATTGTGTTTGATTTTTATGAATGCCCCAACTTATGCAGCAGCTTAAGGCTTAGCTTTCACATCTCAGATACAGGCTCTTTTTGGTGTGTAAATTGGACAATTCAGGGAACCAGCTTCAGAAAATACAGGTGGCCCTTGACTTATGACCACAAATTAACCCCAAATTTCCATGGCTAAGCAAGACAGTTAAGTGAGTTTTGTGCCATTTTACAAGTTTTGCCACAGTAGTTTAGCTAGTAACATGGTCGTGAAGTAATTCTGGTTTCCCCTTCGACTTTGCTTATTTGACGGTCTCAAATGGTGATCACATGATCCTGTTATTAAGGCACAATCATGAATGTTAAAAATGTGTTTTTTCAGTCTAACCGACAATTGCCCATTCATTGAAACCAGTCTCGGAAAACACAGGGAAGGAATTTGGTAACATCAAAATAGGAGCGCCTAGACTAGGGGTCTCCAAATGTATTTTAAGACTTGTGGACTTCAATTCCCAGAATTCCTCTGGCCCAAATTGTGCACAAATACACAAGTAGGACCAATTTGCACCTGTACAACCATAAAAAGTATGCGGTTAGAAAAACAGAAAGCGTCACGGAAAGCTAAGCAACATTTATGGAAGTGTTGAGGTTTCCTTTTGAACAAGTTAGGATGGCTTTAAATAGCTTGGCTGAGGTTTGGATGACAAGTATGTAGGAAGGCAAAGATGTTAGTGTAAAGCAGGAATTACTGTAAAGGGCGGTGAAGAAATTCCTTCTAACTCTGAAAAGTGTAAACTGGCAAATGCGGTGTAAAGCCCTCCAGTGGGCGTTGGTGGGGTACAAAGGCTTTGAGGGAGATTTCCTTGTGTTACTTTTTCTGCCGAATAAAGTTTTTGCTTACAATCTTGTCTTCAGTGTGTTCAATTTGAGGCTGGGCACATCTAGCAAAGCGCCTGGAGCAGGAAAGGTGAGGAAAACCAAAAGGGCCTTTGAGTTCACAAGGATTTCTTCCCTTCTTTCAGCCATTTTGGAAGCGCAATTCCTGAGGGGGAAATGGGGAATCCGCCAGGATCCTCTTCTCTGCAAACTGGAAGCAGCTTTATTAGGCTTGGAGCTGTTTTAAGTGGGAGAAATATTTTGTAGATGTAGTTGACTTACAAGCACAAGTGAGCCCCACATTTTTGTGGTTAAGTGAGATGTTAAGTCAATTTTGCGCCATTTTGTGACCTTTCTTTCCTTAGTTAAGTGAATCACTTGAGTTGTTAAATTAGGAACATGGTTGTTAAATGAATCAGGTTTTCCCTTTGGTGTTGCTTGTCGTAAGGTCGCAAAACAGGATCCCCTGACCCCGGAACACCACAACGGTTATAAATGTGAGTCAGTTCCCAGGTGTCTGAATTTGGATCGCGTGACCATGGGGATGCTGCAACGGTTGTAAGTGCGAAAAACGGACATAAGTCACTTTTTTCAATGCCATTGTAACTTCGGTCACTCAACAATTGACTGTAAGTCGAGGCTGCCTGTACGGTTTAGTCATTTTGCTTCTGAAATTCACAGACTTTTAAATATTTCCCGCCTCAGGACTTTTAGAAAGTTAATTAAATATTTCTTAGCTCTGAGAATTTCTTCAGCTTCAGAGGGAGAAAGTTAATGGGTCTCCCTTATGGATCATCAGGGGGTCCTTTGGTTCCGCATTTATTGGGGGTAATATTGGAAAAAAGCAGATTCTGTGGGGATTTCCCCCCCTTTCTCTTTATTCTCCTCTTTAGGGGCAAGGGAGCCACTTCTAAGTTTTGTCACTGTTCGCCATGCCCCATCGACCCTTCAGATACAGGCAATCCTCAACTTACAACCACAATTCAGTCCAAAATTTCTGTTGCTAAGTGAGACATTTGTGAAGTGAGTTTGATCCCATTTTATGCTATTTCTTGCTGGGGTTGTTAAACGAATCACTGTGGTTGTTACAGTCGTTGACCAAATCAGGCTCCCCCATTCACTTTGTTTGTCTGGAGCTTCCTGTGATCCTGGGACATGGCAACCATCATAAATATGAGTCAGGTGTCAAGTGGCAGCATTTGTATCATGTGACCATGGGGAGGCTGCACCTGTCTTTAGTGGGAGAAAGTTCACGTTTTTCAGTGCCTTTGTAGCTTTGTGCACTAACCCAATGGCTGTAAATTAAGGACTACTTGTAAGGCAGCCAGTGATTGTTATTCTGGCACAATCATGAATGTCAGTCATTGAAGGGAATAGGTTGTAAGTTGGGGACGATGCTAAGTGGATAAGAGAAGCTCCTTTTCCTGCCAACCTTTGTCCCCTCCCTCTCTCCCCTTTCTCTGACTGCCCGAATGTTGGACTAGAAGACCTCCAAGGTCCCTCACACCTCTGTTATTCTGTTAAAGGGCAATTCCCTCCTAACTTTAATGCTCTGCATCCTTTTCCCCTTCCTGCTCCCGTCCCTGGGCCTCGCCCCCTCCCTCTTCCCCCTGGTTCTCTGGCTGCCTTATTGTTATAAGGAAAAAGAAGCCTTTCCCTTTAAGGAAAGGCAGAACTCTTTTGGGAATTCAAATTTCCCAGCTGGGAGATTTACTGCAAAGTGATTGGAGGTCAGCTGCATTGGAGGGGGTGGGGAGGGGGAATGGGCAGGCAGGGATACCCGAGTGGGCGGCGCTCTCCGCCCTGTAGAGAGTGGGAGGAGCTGTAAGCGCTTCCGGCTTGGGCTCTGCACACTCCTGGGGAGGGTCGTTGCGGGGAGGGGGATCCACATGCGTGGCCGGGAAGGAAGGAAGCCGAGTCCGCCCGAGGAAGAGAGCCGCCTCTTTCCTATTGGCTGCCAGGTAAAAACCTACCAACCTACCTACCTTCCTTCCTTCCTGGGAAATGCCGGGACAGGTGAGCCTTCCAGGCGGCTTCATGGGGCGCTGACCGTTTCCCGTCGCTTCCTTTGAATTCCTCCCGGAATTCGCTTCCATCGTTCAACTGAACTGAGTTTTTAAAGCCGTTTAGTGCATTTAAAGAGGCGTCGCTCTTTTCCTGGGGGCCATTGTTTCTCAACCTTGGCAACCTTGTGATTTGTGGGCTTCCACTCCCAGAATTTCCCACGTGTATTGAAGTCCACATATATTAACAGCTGCCAAGATTGAGAAACGTTGCTGTCATCCAGGGGTGAGGAAGTTATGGCTCTTTTATGACTGGTGGACTTCAAGTCCCAGAATTCCTCAGTCAGCTGGCTCAGGGACTCCGGGATTGAAGTCCAGCTGTCATAAAATGCCCTAGTTCCCCACTTGTTTCCCAGCTGTGAAAAAAGAGTTTTGCAGTCTTCCTCGATTCTGTCATAAGGGAAGGTGAACATTATAGCAACATAGAATAACAGAGTTGGTGCATTAATGCACACATTCACGGCTGGGATAATCTGCCTCTGACTCCAATCCCTGGTCCTTCCACACCTTTCAGTTTTCCTCTCACCCAGAATGAGCTTCTATGAGTTCTAGCTATGGCTGCAAAGGACTCACCACCTAAAGGGGTTCCCTAGTTAGCCCAGAAATAGGCTAAAATCAGCATTTTGCACTGGATGCTCAAGAATATCTTAGGATGTTTGATAGCCAATGATTCCTTTGCTGCTTTGTTTCCACTCCTAGACCCTTTCATAGCCATGTCTTCATCTCCTGGAATCTCAGTTCTTTGTAGTGGTGGATCAACAGCAGCTGAGCTTCCAATGCAGGTAGGAGGATTCTCCCCTCCCCAGATGTAACAATCTCCCAATCACAGAATATCACAATATGAAGGGATCTTAGGGATCTTCTAGTCCATCCCTCTGTTTCAAGCAGGAGACCCTATAACCTTTCAGACAAGTGGCTGTCCAGTCTCTCCTTAAAAAACCCCAGCCCAAAACTTCTGAAGGCAAACCCTTCCATTAGTTAATTGTTCTCACTTTCAGGAAGTTTCTCCTTTATTTTAGGTTGCCTTTCTCCATTATTAGTTTCCATCCATTGTTTCTTCTCCTGCCTTCTGGTGCTTTGGAAAATAAGTTGAGCCCTGCTTGTTTGGGGCAGCCCCTCAAATATTGAAACACTGCTATTGTGTCTCCTCTGGTCCTTCTTCCATTTCCTGCAACCATTTTTCATATGTTTTAGTCTCCAGGCCTTTAACAATCTTAGTTGCTCTTTTCTGCACTTCTTCCAAACTCTGAACATCTTTTTTGTAATCTGGTGACCAAAACTGAATGCAGTATTCCAGGTGTGGCCTTACTAAGGTTTTATAAAGCAGTAATAATACTAAGGTGAAAAGAAAAGTCCAAGCTTGGCTTTTGTAGAGAGCGCAGCAGCTACCCAGATGAAGTTGGAGACACTGACATAGACTTGGAGAGTTTTATATAAACATAAATATATTTTACATGGAAATTTACAGCAGTCTTTGTCACCATCCAGAAAAGGAAGAACATAAGATAGTCAGGAAAACAGAGGAACATCCTGAGGTAAATCTAAAGATGTAGAACACAAAGAGGGAAAAAAGGGAAATGCCCCCTTTCTACTTAGAGCAACCAATCATAGCGTAGATTGCATCCTGCATGAGCCCGCACTCTCTCACTAATCAGTTAGACTTTACTCTTTCAGCTACCAAATTCAATATCCTACATGCTCCTTTGCCCTACTTGGAAGCTCTGGAGGTTTTTCATTAAGAAGACGACTTGCATATAATTCATTAAAGTGTTCATTGTTAGGAATGTTCATGGAATACGTTGTGGTTTTTTTCCCCCCCTCCCTGTGTCAGGATTTGGTATCATTTGAGGATGTAGCTGTGTTTTTCTCTGTGGAGGAGTGGGCCCTGCTGGATTCTGAGCAAAAAGCCCTGTACCAAGAAGTCATGCTGGAAAACAAGAGGAACATGGCCTCATTAGGTAAGGGATTCTGTTACTGTAGTGCAAAATATTTTTTTAATTAATGCACGTCAACTCCTCCAGCATTATTATTATTATTTTGTTGGTGTATTCTTCTCTAAAGTGCTGATTTTCAAATTTGCAAGCTATTTATCTGAGGTTTTCATGCTTTTCTATGAAGCCTGGCTTTTCTTCACAAATGGACAGTAAGGAGAGTACTGGCCTTCACAATTCCCTCTCTCCCTTTTGTTAAGAATCAAATTCAATCTTGCACATGCTGTGCAGGAAGGGAACAAATAACTAAGTGGAACAGGTTAAACACAAAGATGGAGTATATAAACCACAGTTTAATACAGTACTGTAAATAAAAGACTTTCAAGTACTGTGCTCTATATTGCTGCTAGCAGCGACCATTGCTATGCTTTTGTCAAGGGAAAGTAATAGTCGACACAGAAGAAAGACACATTATTGCCCTACAATACTTCCTCCCTGAAGCATAACATTGATTTTACTAAACAGCTCTGAGCCAGCCTCTCTCTCTCTCTCTCTCCAGGACAAAATACTGTCCTTTTCCATCAACTCTTTCTTAGGCTAGAAGTGTCTTCCCAAGGAAAGCAACCAAGCTCTACTCCGGCTCAACATGGAGGTAAGAAACAAAGGAAAAGTATCAATTTGGACTTGAAAATGAAAATAATTAAAGCCCATGAGAGGGGAAGAAGGTAAAGACCTTAGAAAAAGGAGGAGGACTGGCTTGTTCCACCATATGCACGATCCTTAAGGGTAAAGAAAAGATAAAAGAGGTGATTAAATTAGCTCCAGGAGCCGATGCCATAATCACGAGAAATAGGACAGACCTCTTTTCAAAAAACAGAACAGCTCCTTGTGCTTTGGATTGAGAATCAGATCCCAAAAAGAAGTCCCGTTAGTCTTCATCTGATTCAGGGAAAGGCACGGAGCGTTTTTGAAACGCTAAAGCAAGCAGCGGGTGAGGAGTACAATGAGACCTTTGGAGCCAGTCTTGGCTGGTTTGTGCCATTCTGAAAACGATTTAATTACTATAACTTATGAACAACAGGTAAAGCTGTGTGTGCTGATGAAGCTGCCCAACACTTTCCAGACAACTGGATGAAGTTTTCCTGTAAATATATATTTACAGTGTGTGTGCATACATATATATATATATATGTAACATTAATTTACAGTATATCAAGATACCAAGCATAGCATCATATGTCAGGGTTAGAAGTAACTGACTCAAAAGAATCAAAACTCTGAGGTTTGATGATTCCTCAAAATATAAATTTATTCACCAAGTCCTATTGGCACAGCTGGTGATAAGCCAACTCTGAAGGTCCAGAGGTTTTCCCCACCCAATTCAAAGTTCTTCCCCCCAGTCCACTCATCCATCACATGGTCCAATCAGATCACAGTCTGAGTCCAGCTGTTTTCCTCCCGTGCCTCACCAGGTGCTGATGAGAAGGTCCTTTGTTCCCAGGGGAAAGAATTCTATTTTGGCTACATATGCCCAGTTATCTCTACTCCCCCCTCCCATTCCCACAGCTCTGCCCAGCCTCGCTGTGCCAACCCTGAACACGATCCAAAATGGCTTTAGGATTGACACCATGTTTTGAACCAATGTGATTTGGGAGGAAGTTTGGTACTGTTCAAATACAGCAGTGGTACTTGATCCCTTTTGCACCTGAGTTTGTGTTAACTTTTCTTTTTCTATTGTTGCAAGCAGGTGATGGATGGGAGATGGAGGATTCTGGCCAAGAGGCAGCCACACCTTTGCCAAAAGAGAAAAAGGAAGAAAAGATATATGGAAAGCAAAGTACTGAGCAAAACCAGTTAATGGAGGAGCTGGAGAATTGCTCTTGTTTACCTTGTCCAGATACCAATGTGCTATTGGACACTGATGATTGCCATGAAAAAGAAGTGCGTTCAAGGTGTGGGAAAACACTCCAAGATGAATCTGGATTATGTGACTGTTGCCAAAGCCCTGCTGGAGAGAAACAAGATGAAAGCAGCCAACACTTCAGGAGGAGCCTTCCTCTTCCTTTACATGAAAGAATAAAAGAAGGAGGGAAACCGTACAAATGTACGGAGTGTGCAGAAAGCTTCCATACAAGCCGCTCTCTAGCTTTACATAAAAAGATTCACAAAGCAGAGGATCCACACAAATGTCTGGATTGTGGAAGGACCTTCAGACAGAAAAATCATCTTAATTCACATAAGATGATCCAGGAAGAGAGGAAGCAACATCAATACCTTAATAGGGAAAACAGCTTCGGAAGCAGCGCCTCCCATACTTTCCATCAAAGCCTCCACAGAGAGGAGACGTTGCATCAGCTCAGGGAGGGTAGAATGAGGATTATTCAGAGCAAGGAACTGAATTCTCGGGAAAAAAGCCCCACTGGGAAGAAATCATATAAATGCCTAGAATGTGGGAAGAGCTTCAGTCAAAAAAATCATCTTAAGTCACATGAAAGGATCCACACAGGAGAAAAAACATTTCAATGCACGGAGTGTGGAAAGAGCTTCAATGCAAAAAGTAGCTATGTCGTACATAGCAGAATCCACACAGGGGAGAAACCCTTTCAATGCCTGCAATGTGGAAAGAGCTTTTCTAGTAGCTTTCATGCCCACGAACAGACCCACACAGGTGAAAAGCCCTATAAGTGTGCCGAGTGTGACAAATGTTTCACAAATTTGGGGGCCCTCATTTGCCACAAAAGGCTCCATTCTGGGGAGAAACCCTATCAATGCTTCGAGTGTGGAAAAAGTTTCAGCAGAAGCGGCACTTTAACCATACATCATAGGATCCATACAGGGGAAAAGCCATATGATTGCACGGTGTGTGGAAAGAGCTTCGCACACAAAGGCCATTTCAATTTACATAAGAGCATCCACACCGGAGAGAAACCGTATAAATGCACAGAGTGTGGAAAATGCTTCAGGCTCTCCAATGCCCTTACTTCCCATAAGAGGATCCACACAGGGGAGAAACCCTATGAATGCTTTGAGTGTGGAAAAAGTTTCAGCAGAAAGGACACTTTAACCATACATAATAGGATCCATACAGGGGAAAAGCCATATGATTGCACCGTGTGCGGAAAGAGCTTCGTACACAAAGGCCATTTCAATTTACATAAGAGCATCCACACCGGAAGGAAGCTGTATAAATGCACAGAGTGTGGCAAATGCTTCAGGCTCTCCAATGCCCTTACTTCCCATAAGAGGATCCACACAGGGGAGAAACACTATGAATGCCTGGAGTGTGGAAAGAGTTTCAGTCAAAAAAATCATCTTAAGTCACACGAGAGGATGCACATGGGAGAAAAACCATTTCACTGCATGGAGTGTGGAATGCGCTTTGCCCATTCTGGTGGCCTTCATGCCCACAAACAGACCCACACAGGGGAGAAACCATACAAATGCCTGGAGTGCGGAAAGAGCTTCCGTAAATCCGGCCACCTAACTTCCCACAGAAGAATCCACAGTGGAGAGAAACCATATCAATGCTCTGAGTGTGGGAAGAGCTTCAGTCAGACAAGTAAACTTACTGTCCATAAAAGGATCCACACAGGTGAAAAGCCTTATAAATGTCCTGAATGTGACAAACGCTTCACTAATTCGGGGAATCTCTCTCGCCACAAAAGGCTCCACAAAGTGGAGAAACCATATGAATGCTGTATGTGTGAAATGAGCTTCAATGAAAAATATAGCTATATCATACATAGCAGGACCCACACTGGGGAGAAACCATATCAATGTCAGGAGTGTGGAAAATGCTTCAGTGATTCTGGAGCACTCAGCATCCACACAAGGATTCATACAGGGGAGAAACCCTATAAGTGCATCGAGTGTGGCATGAGTTTCAGAACAAGTGGTCACCTTGGTATCCACAAGAGGACCCACACTGGGGAGAAACCATATAGATGTCATGAGTGCGGAAAAAGCTTTAGTCAAACACATTCACTCAAGAAACATAGAAGGCTTCACTCGGGAGAAACCCTATAAATGACTGGAGTGTGGAAAATGTTATGATAGTGGCAGTCTTGCCTCCCACAATGGGATCCACACAGGAGAAGCAGTTTAAATGCATTGAGTGTGGAAAGAGTTTCAAAGATGGCAGGAATCTTATGCTGCATAAAAGAATCCACACACGGTAGAAGCCATATCAGTGCGTGGAATGTGGAAAGAAATTCAGAACCGGGAGTGTTTTTAATTGCCATAAGAAGACGCACAGCAGGAACAAATAATGTGAATTGGTTTGTGTTGATTCTCAAAATTTGCTTCATGCCTATAGACGTTTTGCAGGAGATTCTGGAGAAATGCATGGAGCATGGGAAGGGCTTCTGAAGCAGTAGAAATGTCTTGATCCATTAAAAAGAACAGTTCCCTTGTAGAACTAGGAATTAAATTTCGTTTATTAGATTTTTGTGCTGGAGTAGAGTAGAATAAGACTAGAAACAATAGGAATAGAAATTGAATAGAATATAGAAATAGAACTGGGGATGGGAAGGGAATTCTCTCATTGGCCAAGGGAGATTGGATATACAAGGCCTGTGTCTCCAATGCATACGCTCTCAAGTGTACATAACATACATATATCTGTATTCAGGAAGGCTAAGATGTGAGTATAAAACAGGCAGGAATTGCTGTAAAGGGAGATGAGAAAATTCTTTCTGACTCTGAAACGTGTAAACTATGTGGCAATCGCTGTGTAAAGCCCTCCAGTGGGTGTTGGTGGGGTACAAAGGCTTTGAGGGAGATTTTCTTGTGTTACTTTTTCTGCGGAATAAAGTTTTTCCTTACAATCTTGTCTTCAATGTGTTCAATTTGAAGCTGAGCACATGTGGCAAAGCGCCTGGAACAGGAAAGGTGAGGAAAACCAAAAGTGCCTTTGAGTTCAGAAGGATCTCTTCCCTTCTTTCAGCCACTTTGGAAGCACAATTCTTGAGGGGGAAATGGGGAATCCGCCAGGATCCTCCTCTGCAAACTAGAAGCAGGCTTTGTTAGGCTTGGAGTTGTTGAACTAAAAAATATTTTGTAGAGGTAATTGACTTACAAGCGAGCCACCAACTTTTGTTGTTAAGTGAGATGTTTAATAAATTGATTTTTGTTCAATTTTGTGACCTTTCTTCCTATGGTTAAGTGAATCTGGCTTCCCCATTGACGCTTGTGGGAAGGTCGCAGGAGGAGATCACGTGACCCCTGGACTTCACAAGGGTCATAAATGCCATTCAGTTCCTAGGTGCCTCAATTTGGATCACATGACCAGGGGGATTCTGTCAACAGTCGTTAACAAGAAGGACGGACATCAGTCAATTTTTTTTTTGGGGGGGGGGGGTGTTGCAGCTTCCAAAGGCCACTAAATGATGGTTGTTGTGGAGGACTATTATTATAAAGCAGCCATTATTCGTTATTATGGCACAATTGTGAATGTTCTTCATTTGAGGAGACAGGTGAGTTGATAAGCGCCCTGTTAGACTCAGTGGAGAAAGGCAGCCTCCTTTTCCTGCCTACTACTCCACTTTCCTTCCAAAAGGGGGGATTCCCATCTAAATGAGCTGCTTCGAATCCCCTCCCCTCCCCTGGTCCCTGGGCTTCCTCCCCTCCCTCTCCCGCCTGTTTCTCTCGTTGCCTGGGGCAAAGCAGCCCTGGACTCGCTGCCCAGCTGCCCATCCCAACCAGGACCGTTGGGGAGAATGGGCAGGCAGGGGGACCCCCGAGTGGGCGGCGCTCTCCGCCCTTTAGAGAATGGGAGGAGCTATAAGTGCTTCCATCTTAGGCTCTGCAAACGCTTAGCTGGGGTTACTCCCGGAAGGGGGAATCCTCGTGCGTGGCCGGCGGGGCTGCGAGGAAAGCGGATCTTTTGCATCTCTTGGACCGAGGAGCAAAGCCGCCTTTCCCTGGGGGCGCCAGGTAATAGGCTCCTCCCTCCCGCCCTCCTTACTTCCCTTTTCCCACCTGGGGAAATGCCTGGACAGGTGAGCCTTCAAGGCGAAGGTGACCCTTCTTGGGGCGCCCCTAAGATCGCTCCTGCCGTCCCCACTTTCTCCTGGGGGAGATGATTCTGCCGGCCCTTCCCGATCGTTTCCCGGCACTTTCTCTTTCCCCTCTGGGGCTGTTTCAGGTCCGGAAGGCTCGGGGTTGAATGGCTGCTTAAAGCGGCCGGAGGGAAAGGGGGCGATCCCTCCCAGGCGCTGCTGTTTCTGGAGAGAGCATCGGGTCAAGGCTCCTTCCGATGCCCTTTCATCCTCAGGATGGATTTTGCCTGAGTTTCTTTCGTCCCTGAATTCCTTTTCATTGTTTCATTTAACGGTGTTTTTAAAGCCTTGTCTGCATTTAAAGAGGTATCATCCTTTTCCTGTGGGCCATTGTTTCTCAACCGTGGCAACTTGATGACATGTTCCTGAGTCAGCTGTGTCAGGAGTTCTGGGAGTTGAAGTCCACCAGTCCTAAAAGGGGCCATACTTCCTCACTTTTGCTCTAGGCTATTCCAAAGGGAAAGTCCCAGCTGGGAAAAAAGAGTTTTTGTCATCTTCCCTGATTATCTGATAAGGGAGGGTGGACATCCGGATTCTGATGACCAAGATTCTTCCACTGAAATGGCTGAAAGAAAGAAAATCTGTCCTGAGTGAAGGGAAGGGTGACAGAGAAACCACAACAGGCTTGCTAAAAGTAAGTTATACCAATATTGGTTGGAGGTGCAAGAAAGAGGTTGGAACAAAAAAACATATGTGCGGGGATTGTGATAGTGCACAAAAAATATGGGACACTGTGCTTAGAGAAATTAGAGCACTTTTGAATATAAATTTAGATATCTCACCGAGAATTGTATTACTGTTGGTGGTGGAAAAACAGGATATAAATGAAACAAAAAAGGAATTGATTGTAAATTTGGTAATGGCAGCTAGATTGGTGATGGCTAAATATTGGGGACAAAATAGGGATATTCAAAGAAATGAGTGGTATAGTGACATTTGGAGTATGGCAACAAATAATAAATTAACAACAACAAAAATAAATGTAAAAAAGGGATGATTAAAGCAAACAATTATAATGAAGTATGGGGGATTTTATAAAAACCTGATAAAGATATTGTTATAAAGAAAAAGAAGCCTTGCCCTTTAAGGAAAGGCAGAACTCTTTCCCTTTGTAAATTCAAATTTCCCAGCTGGCAGATTTACTGCAAAATGATTGGAGGTCAGCTGCATTGGAAGCTGGAATCAGTTTATTGTTAATAGGAAGGCAGGTAAGAAGAGATCAGAATAGCATTCCTGTGAGTAGTCTACTTCAGGGGTCCCAACCACCGGTCCGCGGACCGTACCGGTCCGTGGAACAAGTCCTACCGGGCCGCTGGCTTGCTGGCGCCGCCATCTTGTTTGATGAAAAAGTGCTTCCGGTGAGGTTTTCTGGGTAGAAAGCTCACCGGAAGCACTTTTCATCAAACAAGATGGCGGCGCCCAGCTGATGTCGGTACCGGGCGCGCCATAAAAAGGTTGGGGATACCGGGCGCGGCGTAAAAAGGTTGGGGATCACTGGTCTACTTCATTGTAAGTTAAACCCCTTTTTATAACATTCAAGACCTTTTTTGATTTGTATGTGAACCCTTTAAAGTCTTTTGATTAGTTTGTTGGTTTGTTATGGCATTTAAATCCTGTCTCTTGAGATTGGGATCTTCCATCCTGGGATCTGGGTAGAAGGCAAATAAGTAATTGTTTTATGGTCCAATCTCTGTTTTTCCCTGGCCCTTTGTAGCAGCTGGTTCTTTATAATTAATCAGTTTGCATTTTGTTGCAACATCCTGAGCTTTCTCTCATGCCTTTGGTTTGCTACCATGGTTTAAATCTTTTTCTTCCTGCCATGCCTTTTTTTATTACTGTAAGTGTCTCCTTTTCTCAAGTGTCTAAGGTTCTTCATTTCTTTTCCATTGGGTGTTTGCTTTTGCTGTTTTTCACAAGTTTTATAGTTTGCCATCTATTTGATTTCTATGGGAAGGGATCTTAGCTAACTTATAGGCTTTTTCTCTGTATCCCATGTGTGTAATTTTATCCTTCCTTTGTTGTGGAGAATAGGCTGGCTTCAGCTTTTTAATGGCCCTATTGACAAGGGTGGGGGCTGAATCCCTGCTTGAGTTTCCACTTCTTTCTTTTAGGGGGGATTTTCCTGCCCCTTTAATATTTTAAAATTTCTTTTCTTTTCCTAGGAGAGGAGTGAATCACAACTTCCAACACAGTGTTGGTGGAAGACAAAGGGAATAAACCTATTCAAAAATATATGTTGTTTTGGAGGAAGATAAGGGCACAGTTGGAATATATTGTATATCTTTTAATTGTTATAGAAGAAAAAATGTAGGGAAAAAAAGGTCTCCGGGTGTACTGTAATATTTGTATTTTTTCTTTTTCTTCCTTTTTTTGAATTTCGGTGTACATGTACATGTATAGTTGATTTACCAGCACACTTAGGACCAAAATTTCTGTTACTAAGCCAGGCAGTTGTTAAGTGAGTTTTGCCCTCTTTTATGACCTTACTTGCCTCAGTTGTTACCTGAACCTCTGCAGTTGTTGAGTTAGTAACAGCTGTTGAGTTAGTGATGGTGAAGGGAATCTGGCTTTTCTATTGACTTTGCTTGCCAGATGGTGGCAACAGGTGATCACATGACCACAAGATGCTGTGACAGTTATAAATAGGAGTCAGTAGCCAAGCACCTGAATTTTGATGGTGTGAGTGTGGGGATGCTGCAACTCTTGTGTGAAAAGTGGTCATGAATCACTTTTTTCAGCTTTGTTGTAACTTCAAATGGTCACTAAAGGAATGGCAGTAATTCAAGGACTACCAGTATATGTGTGACTCAGAGAATTGGACTCTGCCGCTTTTGTTGGTGCCAAGCCAGACCAAGAACTCCTGATTAACAACTCAGCACAACTCCCTGGATATGGGAGGAGGTCAAGCTCTGTGGTCCTTTAATGCACACATACATGGCTGAGATAATCTGCCTCAGAATCCAGTCCCTGGTCCTTCCACACCTTTCAGTTTTCCTCTCACCCAGGACAAGCTTCTGTGTGTTGTTGCTGTGGCTGCAAAATTAACCCAGTGTTGCATTCGACCAACATATCCAAGATCCAGCCCATCAGTGGACAATGTCTTCAAAGAAAAAAAAAACCAAGAAAGTCCAGTTGCCTCCTGAAAAAACACCTTTGGGGCAACCATGGCCTGGATGACGGGACATTCTGGTTTTTCTTCAAAGAGCTGAAGAAGCTTCTTGGATGAGAAGTGAAACCAGAGGTGGTATTTAGCAGGTTCTGACCAGTTCTGTACAACCGGTAGCGGAAATTTTGAGTAGTTCAGAATACCAGCTCAGACTGGCCCCGCCCCCTTCTATTCTCTACCTCCCAAGTCTCAGCTGATCGGCTGAAACTTCTTTTGTTGCCCTGCACAGGAGAACAGAGCTGGAAAGCAGATTAGTGGGGTGGGGAGGGAATGGGATTTTGCACAGTAAACTTCCCCTGAAGTGGGGTGGGAATGGAGATTTTACGGTATCCTTCCCCTGCCACATCCACTAAGCCACACTCACCAAGCCATGCCCACAGAACTGGTAGTAAAAAAGTTTGAATCCCACAGCTGAGTGAAACATCTTCAAAGAAAAACCAGAAAGTCCAGGACTTCCGGTGGCGTTTCCGTCGAAGACTGATCAGAGACCGCAATTGTGCATGGCTTTGATCTGTGTTTACCTTGTTGGAGGGGTCCCTGCGGGACCAGAACCATCTTACCCACCTCAGAGGGGTGGGGGAAGAAGGGGAGACTGCCAGCTGGTTCAAGGGGAGCTGCATCTTCCCTCCCAAGCTAGGTATTAACTCTACTGGAAGACAAGCTGAAACGGCAGTTTAATGGCTACCCTGAAGACAGAAAGCTACCAGGACCTAAGTATGCACTGGGGTGATGAAGTGGTGAGCGACGTGTAACCAGATAAAAGAACTATTTTTTTTCTCAATAACCCCGAGAAGCAGAAAGAAAGAGCCCTCACTTAAGAGTATTACAGCGGTGAACAGAAAATAAGAGGAAATATAAGGTAAACAAAATTGGATTATAAAAAGCTACAACAAAATTAGAGACTAAACTTGGAATAATATATATAATTTGGTATTAATTAGACATTGGACAAAATGCTGGCCTGGAATTGACTATATTTAAGACAGCTAATAGTGGAAATGGTTCAAATTAACATTAATGTAATTGAAAAGAGAAAAGAAAAGAATTTTGAAAAGTAGAAAGTGATACAGAGCACCATTTAATAGTTAAAGATTTTTTAGTCATGATTTTATGGAAAATTACTGGTCTTATAATTGTTATAAGATAAAAGACTAACAAAATAACAAGAACCCCAGAATTTAAAAAAAGGGGGAGAAATTGTAAGAGGATAAATGAATGCAATATCCTGTGATTGTTGGATGTTGATTGTGATAAAGAGACAGAAGAGATTAATAAGGGCAATAGAGACAAAAGGAGACCTTTGGCAAGGATCGGAACAAAAGGCTTTGAATTTTAATAACTCAATTGATTTTTAAAAAATGGAAGAAATAAGCAAAGACTTTAAGTCGGAATTGTAAACTGTGAGAGGAATGCTGAAAGAAAGAAGGGATTTACTGGATATGCTGACAAAATAAATAATGGCGATGCAGTCCGTAGCAGAACAAAGGAATTTCAAAGAGGAGGAGTTAAAGGAAGAGGAAAGTGACTCAGACAAACATGGAAAACAAGAGATATTGCTAAAAGACATTAAAGGAACTAAAACTATGACGATGACAGAGTTAACAAATAAAAGAGAAAACGGTCCCAGGATTAAACAAAAGAAGAAATTTTACAAGAAGAAACTTCAAAAAAGACAACAGGAAAGGGTGGGGGAGAAGATGGGTGATTGGCAGATGGAAATAAAAAGGAAAGATCGGGAAAACTTAGAAGAGGGAAAGTTAGTTGAAACCAAGAGAAATGACAAGGCCGAGAAATTTAGAGATAAGGGTTAGATAAGATATAAAAGGGGGATGCCACATGGGAATGTATTTGGGTATTTTATATTAGAAATTTAAAATGGGGAGATTTGAAATTCAAAATTTATTGGGAATTACCCTACGAGTATTATATAACTATATAGGAGAAGAGTGAAGATGAATTATGTTATAATTAAAAGTAGGGGAATGAAATTTTATTTAAATTACGGGTAAAATTTGGTTATGTGAAAATAAAGAAAAAATATGAAATGGTTATATGAATAGTGTTGGAATAAATACAAGATACAGTATATTGTAGGTTGAGGAATATGCCATGTGGATCCTAAATACATTAATTTTACTCTAATTTTACTTTTTTTTTTAGTGTTTATTATATATTGGTCTTGAGTTAATTAATGAAGACAATAATGTATAAGGTAAAATGAAATAGACGGTAAGCTGAAAATGGAAATAATAGGGGATAAGGAATTGAAAATAAATGTGAGGAAATAATTTTGATATTCAATTAATGAATTAAAATATGAAATGGAAATTTAATTGAAAAATAGTAGAGTGGATAATAATTTGATGTAATATTAAATAAAATTGAAAATGTAAGTATAATTATGTATAAATGTTGTAATCTGGAATCACGTTACTCACATGAAGAGGTGTAAAAAACAAAAATAAAAGACTTTTATTAAAAAAAACCCAGAAAGTCCAGTTGCCGCTTGAAAACACCACTTTTGGTAAGTGCTTTATGCTGGCTATGCTTTAAATTCTAATAAACCTCTGAATCCTAAAGGGAGGCTTTTGTGGGCTGCTGTCTGTTCAATTTTTATTAAGTGCAGCTATGCTCATGATTCCGTTTTTTTCTCCTGACAACCATATCTAGTTCTATCTGAGTTTGATCTGATTGGAATACAACCATAAAATACAGGAAAGTTGCATGCAGGATTCAAAAATAGGAAAAAGTTGAAAGAAACAGCTTTCTGAGGGTAAAGTGGCAGGGGTGAGCTTCAAAAATTTTAGCAAGGGATTCTCTGCCAGGTTGCTGGATGGGCGGGGCCATGGTGGGTGTGGCCTAGTCGGCTTCCTGAACCATGATTGTGTGTGTGGGGGGTGGCGTTTTTGCCCTCCCCAGGCTCCGGAGGCTGTCTGGAAGCCAAGAATGGGACCACTTCCAAACTTCCGGGAGCCCTGTTTTTCGCCCTCCCTTAGCCTCCGCATGTTCCCTGCACTTACCTGCATCCAAAACAGGCCACGTGGGGACTCCTGGGAGGGGCGGGGTGGGCAGGGCCAGCCAGGAGTGGAATTTGGGCGTACAGAATCTTAGCTAGGGCCTCTCCTGAACCCCCAGCAGCCACCCTGTAATGTGGCAAATATTTAGTGTGACGTCCCCTTACACTTTGCTCCTCTAAACCTAATTGGACTGGAACCTCACATGCTGTCATTGCAATCACCTGTGTATGAGTCCTACTGTTAAATGACTGCTGTCTATCTTTTGCAGCAAGTTTGTGCAAGACACATTTACTTATTTATTGTAAGGCACTCAAGAGTTATTGGAACTTAGCTCTGCTTATTCCTTCAGGGTGATTTGCATTATTTGAATGATTAGTCTGAGTCTAACTAATCAACTATAATTGTGTCCTGGCCTATTGTAAACTTTACTCTTCCAGCTACTAAATTCAATATGGTACGTGTTCATTTGCCCTATTGGAAGCTGGAGGTTTTTCATTAAGAAGAAGACTTGCATGTAATTCATTGAAGTGTTCATTGTTAGGAATATTCATGGAATTTGTTGTTGTTTTTTTCCCCTCCCTTTGTCAGGATTTGGTATCATTTGAGGATGTAGCTGTGTTTTTCCCCATGGAGGAGTGGGCCCTGCTGGATTCTGAGCAAAAAGCCCTGTACCGAGAGGTCATGCTGGAAAACAAGAGGAACAAGGCCTCCTTAGGTAAGGGATTCTGTTAAGATATTTAAACTTTTAGGAGCCAAAGGTCAAATGTTTTATAATCTTAATAGCAAGCATAGCATCATGTTTGAAACAAATGGGAGTTTGGAAGAATATTGATACTGTTCAAATACAGCAATGGTGCTTAATCGCTTTTGCACTAAATGTTGTGTTAACTTTTATTTCTTTTTTTCTGTTGCAAGCAGGTGATGGATGGGAGATGGAGGATTCTGGCCAAGAGGCCGCAGCATCTTCGCTAAAAGACAAAAAGGAAGTTGCAGAAAAGATGTATGGAAAGCAAAGTTCAGAGGAAAACCAGTTAACAGGGGAGCTGGAGAACTGCTGTGGTTTACCATGTGCAGATACCAATGTCTTACTGGACACAGATGATAGCAATGAAAAAGAAGTGTGTTCAAGGTGTGGGAAAACACTCTGTGATGAATCTGGATCCTGTGACTGTTGCCAAAGCCCTGCTGGAGAGAAACAAGATGAAAGCAGGCAACACCCCAGAAGGAGCCTTCCTCCTCCTTTACATGAAAGAATAAATGAAGGAGGGAACCCATACAAATGTACAGAGTGTGCAGAAAGCTTCGGTACAAGCTGCTTCCTTTCATTGCATAAAAAGATTCACAAAGCAGAGGATCCACACATATGTCTGGATTGTGGAAGGACCTTCAGGCAGAAAAACCATCTTAATTCACATCAGAGGGTCCACAAAGAAAAGAAACATCATCAATGCATCCCCTGTGCAAAGACCTTCGGAAGCAGCGCCTCCCTTACTTCCCATCAAAGCCTCCACAGAGAGGAGAGGTTGCACGAACTCCGGGAGGGTAGAACAAGGTTTACTCAGAGCAAGGAACCGAATTCCCGGAAAAAAAGCCCCACTGGGAAGAAATCATGTAAATGCCTGGAATGTGGGAAGAGCTTCTGCTCTGCAAGTGACCTCACTTACCATAAGAGGATCCATACAGGGGAAAAGCCATATTATTGCACAGTGTGTGGAAAGAGCTTTGCACAAAAAAGCAATTTCAATTTACATAAGAGAATCCACACTGGAGAGAAGCCGTATAAATGCACAGAGTGTGGGAAATGCTTCAGTGCCCCTTGTACACTTTCTTCCCATAAGAGGATTCATACAGGGGACAAACCCTATAAATGCTTGGAGTGTGGAAAAAGTTTCAGCAGAAGCGGCACTTTAACCATACATCATAGGGTCCACACAGGGGAAAAGCCATATCATTGCACGGTGTGTGGAAAGAGTTTTGCACATAAAGACAAATTAAATTTACATAACAGGATACACACTGGAGAGAAGCCGTATAAATGTGTAGAGTGTGGAAAATGCTTCAGTGTCCGATGTAATCTTGCTTCCCATAAGAGGATCCACACAGGGGAGAAACCCTATGAATGCCTGGAGTGTGGAAAAAGCTTCAACAGACGTGATACACTAATTTTACATAATAGGATGCATAAAGGGGAGAAACCTTATAAATGCCTGAACTGTGGAAAGAGCTTCAGTCAAAAAGTTCATCTTAAGTCACATGAGATGATCCACACGGGAGAAAAACCATTTCAATGCATGGAGTGTGGAAAGAGCTTCCAATGCTCTGCACACCTTACTGCCCATCATAGAATCCACACAGGGGAGAAGCCCTTTCAATGCCTCCAGTGTGGAAAGCGCTTTGCCAGTTCTGGTAGCCTTCATGCCCACAACCGGACCCACACAGGGGAGAAACCATACAAATGCCTGGAGTGTGGAAAGAGCTTCCGTAAATCCGGCCACCTAACTTCCCACAGAAGAATCCACAGTGGAGAGAAACCATATCAATGCACCAAGTGTGGGAAGCGCTTCAGTCAAGGAAGTAATCTTACTCTCCATAAAAGGACTCACACGGGTGAAAAGCCCTATAAATGCATCGAGTGTGACAAACGCTTCGCCAGTTCAGGTTCCCTCACTTGCCACAAAAGGTTCCACACTGGGGAGAAACCATATGAATGCCGGATGTGTGGAAAGAGCTTTAATGAAAAAAGTAGGTATATCATACATAGCAGGACCCACACTGGGGAGAAACCATATCCATGCCAGGAGTGTGGAAAATGCTTCACTGAGTCTGGAGCACTGAGGATCCACACAAGGATCCACACAGGGGAGAAACCCTATCAGTGCACGGAATGTGGCATGAGTTTCAGGAGAAGTGGTTGCCTTGGTAAGCACAAGAGAATCCACACTGGGGAGAAACCGTATACATGTCATGAGTGCGGAAAAAGCTTTAGACGTAATAATTCACTCAGGAGCCATAGAAGGCTTCACTCAGGGGAGCAACCCTATAAATGCCTGGAGTGTGGAAAATGTTATAGGGAGAGTGGCCAGCTTACCTCCCACAATAGGATCCACACAGGAGAGAAGCCATTTAAATGCATTGAGTGTGGAAAGAGTTTCAAAGATGGCAGGAATCTTACACGCCATAAAAAAATCCACATAGGAGGAGCCCTATCAGTGTGTGGAGTGTGGAAAGAAATTCAGAACCTGGAGTAATTTTAATTTCCATAAGAAGACACATAGCAGGAAAAGATGATGTAAGGCGTAAACATCAAGATTGGTGGGGAGGGGGTGGACCTGCCTCACGCACCCCTTACCCACTTACCTGAGGACTGCCACAGTCAGACCTCCCATACCCTGACACCTGTTGCGCTGCTGCCCGACTTTTGCAACCGGTTACGGCAGCTTGCACGCACGATGCTGCGTAGCTCATTTCTCCAGTGCTGCTCTTCACAGCAGAATGCCACAAGGCTCATCGTGCTGGTTCCGCTGTTCAAGCATGCAATAGCACAATGCACAACGCAGAAGATACCGAGTAGCAGCCGTGATAGGTGTTGGGGCAGTGGAGGCGTAGCTGCTGTAGTCCTTGGGTAAGTGGGTAAGTCCTGGTGCTTATTTTGGAGTAGAAAAGAATATAAGACTGGGTCTTATTTTGGGGGAAACACAGTATGTAAAACTAAAACATTTTGCTTTGATGTTATTACTGAACCAAGGAATCAGAAGCTGTTTCCTTTTTCCTTTCCACATTTCCCCCTTTTCTCATAGAGATAGACATAGAGGTACAGAGAGAGGGGAGAGATTTCCTTGGCTTACTTTTTCTGCACAATAAAGTTTTTGCTTTCAACCTTCTCTTCCATGTGTTCCGTTTGAAGCCTTGACATATCTGGTAACGGACTCAGCATTGGGGTAGGAAAGGTGCCATTCAACCCAATGAAACAGCTTGCCCTCGGAAGTTGTGGGAGCGCCATCACTTGAGACTTTCAAGGAGAGATTGGACTGCCCTTTGTCAGAAATGGTGTAGGGTCTCCCGCTTGGGGGTGGGTTGGATTAGATGACCTCCAAGGTCCCCCCCAACTCTGATTATCTGTTATCTGTTAAGGTAACGAAAAGCAAAAGGGTCTTTTTGTTCGGGGAGATCTTTTTCCTTCCTTCAACCACACTGGAAGTGCAGTTCTTGAGGAGGAAATGGCGAATATGCCAGAATCCCTGCAAAGGTCAAGCAGGCTCTATATCAGGGGGTGAAACTCATGGTGTCACATGACATTGGGAATTATCAGGAGTTTTTTCCCCTTTGCTAAACCGGGCAGGGGGCCGGTCCAACACGTGATGCATCCAGCCCACCAGCTGTGAGGCGTTTTGTTTTTTTTTGCCTCCTGGGCCTCAGGGAAGCCTCCAGGGAGCAAACACGGGTTAGGGTGTCTTGAAGAAAAAACAAAGTCCAGTTGATTTTTGAAGAAAAGCACCTTTGGGACAACACCTTCAGGCAACATAAGGCTGCAGAAAGCTGGCTTAGACTAGAGAAGATGTTGAAAGATTTCAAGAGGAAACATTGCAATCTAAGTGGTGAGGTCCAGACCTGGTGGTGTTGGCTCCGCACATTTCACTAATGTTGGAAGGAATCGAGCAGTGGATCTACTACTACACCCATGTGGAGAAAGTCAGGCCAGAACAAAGAGAAGCAGGATCTCCAGTGAGCTCTTCACTGGGAGAAATTGACGGAAGAGAATGAACTAATGAACAAATACAAGACTCAAGAGTTGTGTCAAAAGTGATAACTGGAGGGATGGCGCTGTGGGTCTGCACCATCTTTAACCTTGGTTGTGTTTAGCTGATTTCTAGTCTGACATACGATATCGATTGTGCTTGATTTTTATGAATGCCCTAAATTGTGAAGCGGCTTAAGGCTTAGCTTACACATCTCAGATACAGGCTCTTTTTGGTGGGTAAATTGGACAATTCAGGGAACCAGCTTCAGAAAACACAGGTGGCCCTTGACTTATGACCACAATTAAGCCCCACATTTCCATGGCCAAGCAAGACAGTTGTTAAGTGAGTTTTGTGCCATTTTACAAGTTTTGCCACCGTTGTTTGATTAGTAACATGGTTGTGAAGTGAATCTGGTCTCCCATTTGACTTTGCTTGTCTGAAGGTCTCAAACAGGGATCCCATAACCCTGGGATACTCCAACTATCAAAAATACAGGCCAGTTGCCAGGTGTCCGAATTTTGATCACATGACACAGGGATGCTTCAACGGTTGTGTGAAAAAAATCATAAATCATAAATGCGACTCAGTTCTCAGGTGTCTCAAATTGGATCACGTGACCAGGGGGATTGTGCAACGGTCTTTAACGTGAGCGATGGACATCAGTCAAATTTTGGAGGGCCGTTGCAGCTTCAGCGGCCACTAAATGAATGGTTAAGTCGAGGACTACTTGTGAGGCAGCCATTATTCGTTACTATGGCACAAATTGTGAATGTTCTTCATTTGAGGAGACCTGTTGTTAGTTGAGGACTGGCATGTTAGACTCAGTGGAGAAGGCAGCCTCCTTTTCCTACCTACTTCAGTTTCCTTCCAAAAGGGGGGATTCCCTTCTAAAAGTACTGGTTCGCATCCCCTCCCCTCCTCCCGTTTCTCTGACTGCCTAGGGGTTGAACTAGAAGAGCTCCAAGGTCCCTCCCAACTAGCAATTCCCTCCTAACTTTGGTGCTCCGCATCCTCTTCCCTCCTCCCTTCCCTGGACTTCCTCCCCTCCCTCTCCCGCCTGTTTCTCTCACTTGCCTGGGTCAAAAGAAGCAATGGATTCACTCCCCAGCTGCCCATCCCACCCACCCAGGAAGGGGGGGAGAGGGGGAATGGGCAGGCAGGGGGACCCCTGAATGGGCAGCGCTCCCTGCCCTGTACAGAATGGGAGGAGCTATAAGCGCTTCCGGCTCGGGATGTGCAAACTCCTGGCTGGGGACGTTCCGGGGAGGGGGATCCACGTGCGTTGGCCGGGAAGGAAGGAAGCGTGGCCGGCGGGGCTGCGAGGAAAGCGGCGCTTTTGCATCTCTTGGAAGGAGGAACAGAGCCGCCTTTCCCTGCGGGCGCCAGGAAAGAAGCTCCTTCCTTCCTTTTCCCCACCTGGCAATCCCGAAGGGAAAATACTTGGCTGGGAGCGTTCCGGGGAGGGGGATCCACGTGCGGCGAGCGCGGATCTTTTCCTGCGCGCATCTCTCGGGGAGCGGAGTCCGGTGGAGGAAGAGAGCCGCCTCTTTCCTTTCGAGCGCCAGGTGAGAAGCTCCTTCCTTCCTTCCTTCCTTTTCTTGAAACAGATTAATCAGAGTTGGAAGGGACCTTGGAGGTTATCTAGTCCAACCCCCTCCCCCCCCCAAGCAGGAGACCCTACACCATTTCTGACAGATGAGAGTCCAATCTCCTCTTGAGTCTGAAGTGATACAGCTCCCACAATTTCCGAGGGCAACTTCTGTTCCACTGGTTGATAGTTCTCACTTTCAGAAAGTTCCTCCTAATTTCCAGGTTAAATCTCTCCTTGTTCAGATTCCATCTATTATTCATTTCTTCCTCCCTCCCTCCTTCCTTCCTGGGAAATTCCAGGACAGGTGAGCCTTCAAGGCATCTTCTTAGGGCGCTGCTAAGATCGCTGCTGCCGTCCCCACTTTCTCCTGGGGGAGATGATTCTTATTCTCCTTTCTTTTCTGCCGGCCCTTCCTGACCGTTTCCCGTCGCTTCCTTTGCTCTGGGGCCGTTTCAGATCCAGGAGGCTCGGAGTTGAAGGGCTGCAAAACCGGCGGGGAGAAAAGGGGGCGATCCCTCCCTGGAGCTGCTGTTTCGGGGAGCTGCTCAAGATGAGCCCCTTCCGGAAAGAGCATCAGCTCAAGGCTCCTCCTGAAGCCCTTCCATCTCTTCGGCCGCCTTCCTTTCCTCCTGGAATTTGTGATCATTGCTCAATTTAACAGCATTTTGTGTGCATTCAAAGAGGCGTCGCCCTTTTCCTGTGGGCCATTGTTTCTCAACCTGGGCAACCTTGTGATTTATGGGATTCAACTCCCAGAATTTCCCAGGTGTGTTGAAGTCCACATATCTCAACAGCTGCCAAGATTGAGAAACCTTGCTGTAAGCCAGGGGTGAGGAAGTTACTGTCCTTTTACAACTGTTGGACTTCAAGCCTCAGAATTCCTCAGCCAGCTGGCTCACATATTCTGGGAGTTGAAGTCCAGCTGTCATAAAAGGCCTGAGGTCCTTTTCTCTAGGCTAGCCATATCCAGTTCCTGCAATCGTTTTTCTGTGTCATTTAGTCTCAAAGCCTTTAATCCGTAGTTGCTCTTTAGAAGTTGCTTTCATTTTGTTGTTTTTTGGTCTATACCGATGACAAGAGCCTGATAAAAATCCACGGGTTTATCATAAGGATTTATACTCCTTGCAGTCATCTGTTCGGAAAGAGTCAGAACTGAAGAAGCTTCTTGGATGAGAAGAGAAACTTGTTGAAGGAAAAAATAAAGTCTAGTTGCCTTTAGAAAAATCCCCTTTGGGATAAAGAGGAATGAACACCCCAAAGTGAGAACCAGTTTTTTTTTTCCAAGGAAAAACCTCTTTATGGAGATGAGGCTGAAGCTCATTTCCCAGGTCCAAGGACGTCAACATTTCTACCTTCTCAGATTGAAATTAAACCAATAGGTTCTCCATCATCAAGTCTATTGTCTTTTACTTAGAACTGAGTATTTGTATTTGTACACTATTGTTTATATATATTTTTATCCTTTTAATATAATAAGGCATCAAGGGTTTGCCTATGGCAAGCTGGAGGCCAATAAATGTAATGAATAAATGAACAAATGAATGAATGAAGTTTTCTCTTTTAAGTGTCCCTTCTGCTTCCTTTGAGCTAAATCTGAAGCAGTAGAGCTGATGGCTCTCACCCCATAAAATTTAAATGATCTTAGCCAAGATTTTCACGTTTTCATTTTGTACCGTTAAGGAAAAAAGAGACACAAAGGTCAAATTATATTCAATTTAATACCAAGCATAGCATCATGTTTTGAACAAATGGGAGTTTGGGCAAATATTGACACTGTTTGAATACAGCAGTGGTGCCTCGTGCCTTTTGCACCAAAATTTCTGTTAACTTTTCTTTTTTTATTGTTGCCAGCAGGCGACAGATGGGGGATGGAGGATTCTGGCCAAGAAGCAGCAGCTTTGCCAAAAGAAAAAAAGGAAGTTGCAGAAAAAATGTATGGAAAGCAAAGTTCAGAGGAAAACGAGTTAACAGGGGAGCTGGAGAATTGCTCTGGTTTACCTTGTCCAGATACCAGTGTCTTATTGGACCCAGATAATTGCCATGAAAAACAAATGTGTTCAAGGTGTGGGAAAACACTCTGTGATGAAGCAGGATTATGTGACTGTGGTGAAAGCCCTGCTGGAGAGAAACAAGATGAAAGCAGGCAACACCCCAGAAGGAGCCTTCCTCCTCCTTTACATGAAAGAATAAAAGAAGGAGGGAAACCATACAAATGTACGGAGTGTGCAGAAAGCTTCGGTACAAGCCGCTCTCTTGCATTGCATAAAAAGATTCACAATGCAGAGGATCCACATAAATGTATGGATTGTGGAAGGACCTTCAGGCAGAAAAACCATCTTAATTCACACAAGAGGGTCCACAAAGAGAAACAGCAGCATCAAAGCTTCCCCTGTGGAAAGACCTTCAGAAGCAGCGTCTCCCTTATTTCCCATCAAAGCCTCCACAGACAGGAAAAGTTGCACCAACACAGGGAGGGTAGAACAAGGTTTACTCAGAGCAAGGAACCGAATTCCCGGAAAAAAAGCCCCACTGGGAAGAAATCATGTAAATGCCTGGAATGTGGGAAGAGCTTTCGCTCTGCAAGTGACCTCACTTGCCATAAGAGGATCCATACAGGGGAAAAGCCGTATCATTGCACGGTGTGTGGAAAAAGCTTTGCACAAAAGGGCAATTTCAATTTACATAAGAGGATCCACACTGGAGAGAAGCCGTATAAATGCACAGAGTGTGGAAAATGCTTCGGTGCCTCAGGTACTCTTACTTGCCATAAGAGGATCCACACAGGGGAGAAACCCTATGAATGCCTGGAGTGTGGAAAAAGTTTCAGCAGAATTGGTGCTCTAACCTTACATAATAGGATGCATAAAGGGGAGAAACCTTATAAATGTCTGCATTGTGGAAAAAACTTTAGTCAAAAAGTTCATCTTAAGTCACACGAGATGATCCACATGGGGGAAAAACCATTTGAATGCATGGAGTGTGGAAAGAGCTTCCATTGTTCTGCAACCCTTACTGCCCATCACAGAATCCACACGGGGGAGAAGCCCTTTCAATGCCTGCAGTGTGGAAGGCGCTTTTCCACTTCTGGTGGCCTTGATGCCCACAAACGGACCCACACAGGGGAGAAACCGTACAAATGCCTGGAGTGTGGAAAGAGCTTCCGTAAATCCAGCCACCTAACTTCCCACAGAAGAATCCACACTGGAGAGAAACCGTATCAATGTGCCCAGTGTGGGAAGCGGTTCACTCAAACAAGTTATCTTACTGTCCATAAAAGGACCCACACAGGTGAAAAGCCTCATAAGTGCTCTGAATGTGACAAACGCTTCACTGATTTAGGGAATCTCTATCGTCACAAAAAGCTCCACAGTGGGGTGAAACCATTTGAATGCCGCACGTGTGGAAAGAGCTTCAATACAAAAAATAGCTATGACATACATAGCAGGACCCACACTGGGGAGAAACCCTATCAGTGCCCCGAGTGTGGAAAACGCTTCAGTGATTCTCGAGAACTGAGGATCCATACAAGGATTCACACAGGGGAAAAACCCTTTAAGTGCACTGAGTGTGGCATGAGTTTCAGGAGAAGTGGTTACCTTTGTACCCACAAGAGGATCCACACTGGGGAGAAACCATATACATGTTATGAGTGCGGAAAAAGCTTTAAGCAAAATAATTCACTCAGGAGCCATAGAAGGCTTCACTCAGGGGAGAAACCCTATAAATGCCTGGAGTGTGGAAAATGTTATAATGATAGTGTAAGTCTTACCTCCCACAATAGGATCCACACAGGGGAAAAACCATTTAAATGCATCGAGTGTGGAAAGAGTTTCAAAGACAGCACAAGTCTTACACTCCATAAACGAATCCACACAGGGGAGAAGCCCTATCAGTGTGTGGAGTGTGGAAAGAAATGCAGAACCAGGAGTGACCTTAATCGCCATAAGAAGATGCACAGCAGGAACAAATGATGTGAATTGGTTTGTGTTTCTTCTAAACATTTGCTTCATGTCCATAGAGGTTTTGCAGGAGATTCTGGAGAAATGCATGGAGCATGGGAAGGGCTTCCAAAGCAGCAGAAATGTCTTGATCCACTAAAAAGAAGAGTCCCCTTGTAGAACTAGGAATTAACTTTCGTTTATTAGATCTTTGTGCTGGAGTAGAGTAGAGTAGAGTAGAATAAGATTAGAAACAACAAGAATAGAAATGGAATAGAATATAGAAATAGAAATGGGGATGGAAAGGGAACTCTCCAATTGGCCAAGTGAGATTGGACATACAAGGCCTGTGTCTCCAATGCATACGCTCACAAGTGTACATAACATACAACAAATGATCAACTTTTGTCAATGCGAACAGCAAAGGGAGGAAGGGATTTGGGAACTAACACATCCGGATGTCTATGGAGATTGTCAGTCATCCAGTCTGTGGTTCCTCCCAAAGGTACTTTTATCAAAAGGCAACTGGACTTTTTTTTTCCCCTTGAGGGGATTTCCCTTCTCATCCAAGAAGTTTCTTCAGTTCTGTTTCTTCTTCAATGAGAAGTGAAATGTCTTCAAGAAGAAACAAAGTCCAGTTGACTTTTGAAAAGAAGCACTTTTGGGAGAACACCTTCAAGACAAGATGGGGACCGCCACAATGTAAAAAAGATGTTGAGACTGTAGAAAGAGTGCAGAGAATAGCAACAAAGATGATTAGGAGACGGGAGGCTAAAACAAATGAAGAATGGTTACAGGAAGTGGGTATGTCTTGTCTAGTGAAGAGAAGGACTAGGGGAGACATGATAGCAGTCTTCCAGTATCTCATGGGCTGCCAGAAAGAAGAGGGAGTCAAGCTATTCTCCAAAGCACCTGAGGGGAAGACAAGAACCAATGGGTGGAAACTAATCAAGGAGAGAAGCAGCTTAGCACGAAGGAGAAATTTCCTGCCACTTAGAACAATTAATCAGTTGAACAACTTGCCTCCAGAATTTGTGAATGCTCCAACACTGGAAGTTTTTAAAAAGATGTTGGATAACGATTTGTCTGAAGTGGTGTAGGGTTTCTTGAATAGGCAGGAAGACCACCAAGGTCCCTTCCAACTCTGTTATTCTATTCTATTCTACAACATCAGGGTGCAGAAAGCTGGTTTAGGGCAGGCTACTTCAATTTACAAGTTCAAATCTCACCAGACTGAAGGTTGGCTCAACCTTCCATCCTTCCGAGATGGATAAAGTGAGGACCCAAATTGTTGGGACAATATGCTGACTCTATAAACTGCTTACAGAGGGGTGTAAAGTACTGTAAAGAGGTATATAAGTCTATTTCTATTGCAATCTAAGTGGTGAGGTCCAGACCTTGCGGTGTTGACTCCCCACGTTTCCCTAATGTTGGAAGGAATCAAGCAGTGGATCTACTACACCCATGTGGAGAAAGTCAGGCCAGAACAAAGAGTAGCAGGATCTCCAGTGAGCTCTTCACTGGGAGAAAGTGATGGAAGAGAATGAACTAATGAACAAATACAAGACTCAAGAGTTGTGTCAAAAGTGATAACTGGAGGAATGGCACTGTGTGTCTGCACCACCTTTAACCTTGGTTGTGTTTAACTAATTTCTAGTCTGAGATACGATATTGATTGTGCTTGATTTTTATTAATGCCCTAAATTATGCAGTAGCTTAAGGCTTAGCTTACACATCTCAGATACAGGCTCTTTTTGGTGGGTAAATTGGACAAATCAGAGAACCAGCTTCAGAAAATACAGGTGGCCCTTGACTTATGACCACAATTAAGCCCCAAATTTCTATGGCTAAGCAAGACAGTTGTTAAGTGAGTTTTGTGCCATTTTACAAGTTTTGCCACAGTTGTTTGGTTAGTAACATGGTTGTGAAGTGAATCTGGTCTCCCATTTGACTTTGCTTGTCTGAAGGTCTTAAATGGGGATCCCATGACCCTGGGATACTCCAACTATCAAAAATACAGGCCAGTGGCCAAGTGTCTGGATTTTGGTCACACGACACAGGGAATGCTGCAACGGTTGTGTGAAAAAAATCAAATGTTTTTCAGTGCCGTTGTAACTTTGAACGGTCACTGAAGAAATGATTGTAGGTTGGAGACTAATTGTAAAGCAGCAATTGATTATTTCTGACTAAGGCAGAATCATGAATGTGAAAAAAGTTTGGTTTCAATCTGAATGACAATTGTCCATTCATTGAAACCCGTCTGGGAAAACATAGGGAAGGAATTTCGTAACATCAACATTGGACAGCGCCTAGACTAACGTATTTTAAGACTTGTGGACTTCAACTCCCAGAATTCCTCTGGCACACATGTTACTATGCTAGCTGGGGGATTCTGGGAGTTGAAGTCTATGAGTCTTAAAAGTTGCCAAGTTTACAAGCACTGTCTTAGACTTATGGAATTTTGGAATTATGGTCTTGTTTCTTGTGCCTTCTTTCTGTAAAGTATTTCAATGTCCAATACATTGAAAATGGAGAAAGAATTATAGTCCATATTTCCTTGCTCTTCCAAAAAAGGATTACAAGCATTATGAGACTCCAGAATCTTCTAAATAAAAACTTAAAAACTCAAGATGGACTATGGGAGGAGGCAAAAGGCCCAAATAGGAGAGATTTAAACACCTTGAAAAAGAAGTAGGCTGTAAATAGGAAACATCATGGAAAGCTATGCTGTATTACTACCAAAACGACATTTACAAACGCATTGAGGTTTCTCTGTGCACACATTAGGATAGATTTAAATCGCTTGGCGGAGCTCTGTGTTACATATACCGGTATGCAAGAATGCTAAGATGTGAGTGTAAAACAGGCAGGAATTGCTGTAAAGGGAGATGAGAAAATTCTGACTCTGAAACTTGTAAACTGTGTGGCAATCGCTGTGTAAAGCCCTCCAGTGGGCGTTGCTGGGGTACAAAGGCTTTGAGGGAGATTTCCTTGTGTTACTTTTTCAGTGGAATAAAGTTTTTGCTTACAATCTTGTCTTCACTGTGTTCAATTTGAGGCTGGGCACATCTGGCAAAGCGCCTGGAGCAGGAAGTGAGGAAAACCAAAAGTGCCTTTGAGTTCAGAAGATTTTTTTTCCTTCTTTCAGCCATTTTGGAAGTGCAATTCTTGAGTGGGAAATGGGGAATCCTCCAGGATCCTCTTCTCTGCAAACTGGAAGCAGCTTCATTAGGCTTGGAGCCGCTTTAAATGGGAGAAATATTTTTAAGAGGTAATTGACTTATGACCCCAAGTGAAGCACCAACTTTTGTTGTTAAGTGAGATGCTTGGTAAAGTGAATTTTGCTCCATTTCGTGACCTTTCTTGCTACAGTTGTTAAGCGAATCACTGTTAAATTAGCAACACGGTTGTTAAGTGAATCTAGTTTCCCCATTGACGTTGCTTGTCGGAAGGTCACAAAAGGTGATCACGTGACCCCTGGATTCTGCAAAGGTCATAAATGCGATTCAGTTCCCATGTGCCTCAATTTGGATCATGTGACAAGGGGGATTCTACAAGGGTCTTTAGTGCAAATGAAAGACATCAGTCACTTTTTTGGGGGGGGCGCCGTTGCAGCTTCCAAGGGCCGCTAAACGATGGTCATTAAGTTGAGGATTACTTGTGAGGCAGCCATTCGTTGTTATGGCACAAATCGTGAATGAGACAGGTTAGTTGACAACTGCCCTGTTAGACTCAGTGGAGAAGGCAGCCTCCTTTTCCTGCCTACTCCACTTTCCTTCAAAAGGGGGTTCCCTCCTAACTTTGCTGCTCGGCATCCCTTTCCTTCCCCTCCTCCCCTCCCTGGGCTCCGTCCACTCCCTCTCTCTCCCCTTTCTCTGAGCCAAAGAAGCAACGGACTCCCGGCCCAGTTCATCATCCCACCCAGGAGGACCCCCGAGTGGGCGGCGCTCTCCGCGGTGTAGAGAATGGGAGGAGCTGGACGGAGAGGGGAGGAGCTATAAGCGCTTCCCAGATTGGGCTCTGCAAGCTCCTGGCTGGGGTCCTTCCGGGGAGGGTATCCACGTGCGCGGAAGGGAAGGAAGGAAGCGTGTCCAGCGGCGATCGCGGATCCTTTCCTGCCCGCATCTCTTGGAGAGTGAATTCCAGTCGAGGAAGAAGCCGCGTGTTTCCTATTGAGAGCCAGGTAGAAAGTTCCTCCCTCCCTTTTCCTTCCTTCCTTCCTTCCTTCCTTCCTTCCTTCCTTCCTTCCTTCCTTCCTTCCTTCCTTCGAAATGCCGGGACAGGTGAGCCTTCAAGGCAGCTTCTTGGGGTGCTGCTATGATCGCTGCTGCCGTCCCAACTTCCTCCTGGGGGAGATGATTCTTATTCTTTTTTTCCCGGCTCTTCCTGACCGTTTCCCGTCGCTTCCTTTGCTCTGGGGCCGTTTCACATCCAGGAGGCTCGGAGTTGAAGGGCTGCGAAACCGGCAGGGAGAAAAGGGGGCGATCCCTCCCAGGCGCTGCTGTTTCGGGGAGCTGCTGAAGACGAGCCCCCCCCCCCGGAGAGAGCATCAGCTCAAGGCTCCTCCGGACGCCCTTCCATCTCTTCGCCCGCCTTCCTTTCCTCCCGGAATTCGCTTCCATCGTTCAATTGAACTGCATTTACAAAGCCTTTTAGTGCATTTAAAAAGGCATCGCTCTTTTCCTGTGGGCCATTGTTTCTCAACCTGGGCAACCTTGTGATTTATGGGCTTCCACTCCCAGAATTTCCCACGTGTGTTGAAATCCACATATCTCAACAGCTGCCAAGTTTGAGAAACGTTGCTGTCATCCAGGGGTGAGGAAGTTATGGCCCTTTTATGACTGGTGGACTTCAAGTCCCAGAATTCTTCAGCCAGCTGGCTCACGTATTCTGGGAGTCGAAGTCCAGGCATTATCAAAGGCCCTTAGTTCCCCACTTGTGTCCCAGCTGTGAAAAAAGATTTTGTAGTCTTCCTTGATTATCTCATAAGGGAAGGTGCACATTATAGCAACATAGAATAACAGAGTTGGTGATTTAATGCACACATTCATGGCTGAGATAATCTGACTCTGAATCTAATCCCTGGTCCTTCCACACCTTTCAGTTTTCCTCTCACCCAGAATGAGCTTCTGTGTGTTGTTGCTGTGGCTGCAAAGGACTCACCTAAAGGGGTTCCCTAGTTAATCTAGAAATAGGCTAAAATCAGCCTTTTGCACTGGATGCTCAAGAATATCCTTAGGATGTTTGATAGCCAATTATTCCTTTGCTGTTTGTTCCCCTCTCCTAGACCCTCTCATGGCCATGGCTTCATCTCCCAGAACCCCAGTTCTTTGTAATGGAGGATCAACAGCAGCTGAGCTTCCAACGGAGGTAGGAGGATTTTCCTCTCACCTCCCCAGATGTGCCAATCTCCCAATAACAGACTAACACAATTGGAAGGGATTTTGGAGATCTTCTAGTCCATCCCCCTGTTTCAAGCAGGAGACCCTATAACCTTTCACACAAGTGGCTGTCCAGTTTCTCCTTAAAAATCTCCAGCCCAAAACTTCTGAATTCCAGGTTGCCTTTCTCCACGATTAGTTTCCATCCATTGTTTCTTCTCGTGCCTTTTGATGCTTTGGAAAATAAGTTGAGCCCCCACGTTTGTGGAAACCCCTCAAATATTGAAACACTGCTATTGTGTCTCCCTTGGTCCTTCTTTTCTCTGGACTGGCCATATCCAGTTCCTGCATAAGATAGTCAGGAACACAGGAACATCATGAGGTAAATCTAAAACAACTGTCAGCGTTCCAGAAAACTTCAACTCCAACAAATAGCTCCTTTTATTAAGAGTAGTAAAATGGTACATCTGGGAAATCCCGAATGTGAAAATTATGGGTTTCCCTGCAATAAGTAAAAAATTACAAATCTACCCCTTGTACCCCTCATGGCATCAACATGCCCCAATCACCATCCATCCCAACTTCAGACGTCCTCTCAATCACTCCTCAGCCAGGTGCAGAAATAACATGACCTTGACTTAGAAGAAGAATGCTATTATGTCTAACCACATAGCTCCAAGAAATTATCCCCTCCCATATTCCCAGGCTCAAGAATGTGGAAGCGTCTGGTGCTAATATGGCTTCCAAAGCTGACAGCATCAAGCAGAACAGAGAGAAGGGAAAAAGGAGGGGGGAAAGGAAACACCCCCTTTATACTTGCAGCAACCAATCTTAGTGTAGATGTGGCCTTACTAAGGTCTAATAAAGCAGTGCTAATATTAATCCCAAAGTGAAAAGAAAAGGCCAAGCTTTACTTCTGTACAGAAATTAAATGTTGAACCCCACTTTCCTTGATTCGTTTTGATTCATCCGCTCAGTGCTGTGGGTAAAATTAACCCAGTGTTGCGTTGGGCTAATGTATCCAAAGGTCAAGCCCGTCAATGGACAACACAAAGTAATTTGGGGTTGCTGCTCCTGTGGAATCGTCCAAACCAATAAAACATTAACTAGAGGTATTTCTAGCCAGAGGCACTTTGCTTAAACGTTCTCCAGAGAAAATGTTCTGTCAAGGAAATTCTACTGCAGTTGTCCAGATAAAGTTGGAGACACTGACTTGTAGTCCTTTATATACAAATGACATGCAAATTTACAGCAGTCTTTGTCACCATCCAGAAAAGGAAGAACATATGATAGTCAGGAAAACAGAGGAACATCCTGAGGTAAATCCAAAGCATCATGCAGAACACAGAGTGGGGAAAAAGGAGGGAAAAAAGGGAAACGCCTCCTTTCCACTGACAACAACCAATCATAGGGTAGATTGCATCTTGCATGAGTGAGCACTCTCTAATCAATTACAATTGTGTAATTGCCTATTTTAGACTTTACTGTTCCAGCAACTAAATTCAATATCCTATATGCTTGTTTGCCCTACTTGGAAACTGTGGAAGTTTTTCATTAAGAAGAAAAGTCACATGTAATTGACTGGAGTGTTCATTGTTAGGAATATTCATGGAAAGAGTTGTGTTTTTTCCCCTTCCCTGTGTCAGGATTTGGTATCATTTGAGGATGTAGCTGTGTTTTTCTCCGTGGAGGAGTGAGCCCTGCTGGATTCTGAGCAAAAAGCTCTGTACGGAGAGGTCATGCTGGAAAACAAGAGGAACGTGGTCTCATTAGGTAAGGGATTCTGTTAAGGTATTTAAATTTAGTAGCCAAAGGTCAAATATTCAAATATCATCTTAATAGCAAGCATAGCATCATGTTTGGAACAAATGGGAGTTTGGAAGAAGTTTGATACCCTTCAAATACAGCAATGGTGCTTGATTACTTTCGCACTAAAGGTTGTGCTAACTTTTCTTTTTTTATTGTTGCAACCAGGTGACAGATGGGAGACGGAGGTTTCTGGCCAAGATGCAGCAACGCCTTTGCCAAAAGACAAAAAGGAAGTTGCAGAAAAGACGTATGGAAAGCAAAGTTTGGAGGAAAACCAGTTAACGGGGGAGCTGGAGAATTGCTCTGGAGTATTTGGTATTAAGGGAGAATCCTGATTGTTCATAGTTCTATAGAAATACGTTGTAAGTTGAGGACTCCCCTGTCAGAATAAGGCCTGCAGACAGACTCCCTTTTCCTGACAACAGGAGGAGTTTTGAAGGAGGAGATTGGACAACCCTTTGCCTGTGATGGTACTACAGGGTTTCCAGCCTGAGCAGGGGGTTGGACTAGAAGACCTCCAAGGTCCCGCCCAGCTCTGTTATTCTGTAATTCCCTCCTAACTTTGCTGCTCCACATCCCCTTCCTTTCCCTCCTCCTGTCCCTGGGCGTCGTCCCCTCCCTCTCCCCCCTGTTTCTCTGACCGCCTTGGGAGAAGCAGCCCTGGACCCCCTGTCCAGCTGACCCTCCCAATGGGGAATGCTTCTCCCGGGCAGATGGAGTGGGGGCGGACAGGGGAAGTCCCGAGTGGGTGGCGCCTTCGGCCCTTTCGGGAATGGGAGGAATTGGATGGGGAGGGGAGGAAGTATAAACATTTCCTGCTTGGGCTCTGCAAAGTCCTGGCTGGGACCCTCCTGAGAAGGGGAATCCATGGGCGGTGGCAGGAAGGAAGGAAGGGAGCATGGCTGCTGCAAAGAAAGCAGATCGTGGATCTGTTCCTGCGCGTATCTCTTGAGCGGAGTCCGGACGAAGAACAGAGCCACCTGTTTCCTTTTGAGCGCCATGTAAGAAGCTCCCTCCCTCCCTCCCTTCTTCCTTCCTTCCCTTTTCCCACCTGGGGAAATGCCTGGACAGGTGAGCCTTCAAGGCAGCTTCTTGGGGCGCTGCTAAGATCGTGCCTGCAGTCCCCACTTTCTCCTGGGGGTGATGATTCTGCCGGCCTCTCCCGATTGTTTCCGGCCACTTTTTCCCCTCTGGGGCTCTTTCAGGCCCAGAAGGCTCGGGGTTGAATGGCTACTAAAGCAGCCGGAGGGAAAGGGGGCGATCCCTCCCAGGCGCTGCTGTTTCGGGAAGTTGCTCAAGACAAGCCCCCGCCGGAGAGAGCATCGGGTCAAGGCTCCTCCTGACGCCCTTCCATCTCTTCGCCCGCCTTTCTTTCCTCCTGGAATTCAGTTCCATCTTCCCTGATTATCTGATAAGGGAGGATGAACATTGTACATAGAATAACAGAGTTGGAGGGTCCTTGGAGGTCTTCTAGTCCAACCCCCTGCTTAAGGAAGAGGAGTCTATGCCCTTTCAGACAGGAAGCTGCCCAGTCGCTTCTTAAGAGCCTCCAGTGAGGGAGCACCTTAGTCAGGATTCTGGTGATCAATCGATTCTTCCCTTGAAAGGGCTGAAATAAAGGACCCATGTCCCATATCTGGGGTAGGGCGATAGAGAAACTCACCAATCTTAGCTCAGCATGAATTCTTTGGTGCCTTCCTTACTGCATCTCCTGTCAATCAAAGAGCTGCATTTCCTACTGATGTCACCTAAACATAAAAGCATTAAAGAAACCCTTCTAGGTCTTTCCCAGCCCTTGTCCAAATCTGTAGTCCTCGACTTATGATCACAATCGAGCCCAAAAGGTCTGTTGCTTGGCGAGAGAGTTGCTCAGCGAGTTTTGCCCCCTTTTACGATCTTTCTTGCTTCAGTCGTTAAGTGCACCACGCTGCAGTTCTTGAGTTGGTAACACCAACAGTGGTGAAGGGAATCTGTTTTCTCTATTGACTTCACTTGTCGGAAGGTTGCAAAAGGGGATCAATGACCCTGGGACAGGGCAACCATCACAAATAGGAGCCAGTTGCCCAGGGTCTGAATTTAGATCAGGGCACTGTGGGGAGGCTGCAACGGCCGTGTGAAAAGCTGTCAGGGGTCATTTTTTTCAGTGCTGTGGTCACTAAATGAATGGCTATAATTCAAGGACTTCCTCTATATGTGAGAGAGAATTGGACTCTGCCTCTTTTGTTGGTGCCAGGCCAGATCAAGTACTCCTGATTAACAACTCAGCACAACTCCCTGGATATGGGAGGGGATCTGCTTGAGGCCTCCAGAGTCAAGCTCTGTGGTCCTTTAATGCACACATTCATGGCTGAGATAATCTGCCTTTGAATCCAGTCCCTGGTCCTTCCACACCTTTCAGTTTCCCTCTCATCCTACATGCTCCTTTGCCCTACTTGGAAACTGTGTAGGTTTTTTTTTATTAAGAAGAAGACTCGCATGTAATTTACTGAAGTGTTCATTGTTAGCAATATTAATGGAATACGTTGTGGGTTTTTTCCCCCCTCCCTGTGTCAGGATTTGGTATCATTTGAGGATGCAGCTGTGTTTTTCCCATGAGGAAGGAGTCCGTGGATTAAGCAAGAGCCTGACACCTAGAGAGGGGGGGGTCGGGGGGGGGGGGGGGGGGGGTGGGGGGGTGGGGGGGGGGTGTTGTAGGTTAAAGATGTAATAGTTATTGAAAGCTGGAAAAGAGTGTACAAGGAGTAGAACACACAGTTACACGGTGGACGCCCCCATGAGGCAACGTGGTCAATATAGGTAAAGGGTTTCCCTTTTTTCCTCTGTGTGTTCTATTCTCAGGATTCTTGTCTATTTGTAAATATTGATGTAAAATATATTGTTATAAACATTTCATTTTTACATACAAATGGAGGCAAATAGATTCTACCTATTGTAGGAAGTTTGAGTCAGCTTCCTTCTGGATTCTAAGCAAAAAGCCTGATACCTAGAGATCATGCTGGAAAACAAGAGTAACATGGCCTCCTTAGGTTTGGGCTCCTGTTAGTTAAATGGCCTTAAATTCACAGTTATTTAGTATGCCTGGTTATAGTGCCTGAGTTTGTACAAGAGAGTCAGAAGTCCTCAGTTACAGCTGATTGGTTATAATGATGACACTTAAGAGCCCGATAAGAATCCATGGGTTTATCACGAGATTTATGCTCCTTGCAGTCATCTGGTCGGAAGTGCTTACAACCAAATGCCTGCAAGGAACATCAATCCTTCCATCTTCCACCATTCAATCAGAACTGAAGAAGCTTCTTGGATGAGAAGGGAAACATGTTCAAGGAAAAAGAAAGTCCAGCTGCCTTTAGAAAAAGCCCTTTGAGAGAAAGAGGAATGAACACCCCAGAGTGAGAACTAGTTTTTTTTTTTCAAGGAAATGCCCCTTCATGGAGAAGAGGTTAAAGCTTATTTCCCAGGTCCAAGGATCTCAACATTTCTACCTTCTCAGATTGAAATTAAACCAACGGGTTCTCCATCATCAAGTCTATTGTCTTTTACTTAGGACTGAGTATTTATATTTTTACACGATTTTATTGTTTATATAGTTTTTATCCTTTTAATATAATAAGGCATCAAGGGTTTCCCTATGGCAAGCTGGAGGCCAATAAATGTAATGAATGAATGAATGAAGGCCTCTTTTAAGTGTCCCTTTTGCTTCCTAAAAGCTAAATCTGAAACAGTAGAGCTGATGGTTCTCACCCCATAAAATTTAAATGATCTTAGCCAAAATTTTCACGTTTTCATTTTGTACCATTAAGGAAAAAACAGACACAAAGGTTAAATTTTATGTCAACTTAATACCAAGCATAGCATCATGTTTTGAACAAATGGGAGTTTGGAAGAATATTGATACTGTTTGAAAACAGCAATGATGCTTGATGCCTTTTTCACCTAAGTTTCTGTTAACTTTTCTTTTCTTTTTTCTGTTGCAAGCAGGTGATGGATGGGAGATGGAGGATTCTGGCCAAGAGGCAGCAGCAACTTTGCCAAAAGACAAAATGGAAGAAAAGTTCATTAATTCCAACATGGAACAAGATTAAAAAGAATCATTATACTAAAATACCGAACTGGTTGTCAACTATGGAAGCACAAATCTACCCAAATGCAATGGATCTGGGGAAAAAGAGGAATTATGAAGACTTATTAGACACACAAGGAAGATTAAAAATGAGACAAGAATTACAGCAACAAAATATAAAGATAGATTGGTGGCCATACATGCAAATTCAGGTGAGATACAAAAAGGACAAAGAACAATTTGGTTTCTGCATGGAAAAGCATCAATTAGATAAAATTCTACAAGAAATGGAAAAGAAAATGATCTAAAGAATATATAATTTTCTGCTAGATTTTAAAATGGAAGAGGAGGTGGTCAAAGAGACGATGGTGGTCAAAGAACATTAGGCTGGGTGAAACCAGCTCAATAGCAGTAACTGTGAGAGGGATCTTGGAGTCTTAGTGGATAACCAGCTAAATATGAGCCAGCCGTGTGCAGCAGCAGCCAAAAAAGCTAATGCAATCCTAAATTGTATTAACAGAGGGATACAATCAAGATCAAGGGAAGTACTAATACTACTCTATAAAGCCTTAGTAAGACCACACCTAGAGTACTGCATCCAGTTTTGTTCAAGTTATAAAAAAGATGTTGAGACTGTAGAAAAAGTGCAGAGAAGAGCAACCAAGGTGATTAGGGGACAGGAGACTAAAACATACAACGAACGGTTGCAGGAATTGGGCTTGGCTAGTCTAGTAAAGAGAAGGACCAGGGGAGACATGATAGCAGTCTTCCAATATTTGAGGGCTGCCACAGGGAGGAAGGGGTCAAGCTATTTTCTAAAGCTCCTGTAGGCCAGACAAGGAATAATGGATGGAAACTGAACAAAGAGAGATTTAACCTGGAAACAAGGAGAAACTTTCTGACAGTGAGAACAATCAACCAATGGAACAGCTTGCCCTCGGAAGTTGTGGGAGCACCATCACTTGAGACTTTCAAGAAGAGATTGTACTGCCATTTGTCAGAAATGGTGTAGGGTCTCCTGCTTGGGAGGGGGGTTGGACTAGATGACCTCCAAGGTACCTTCTAACTCTGATTATCTGTTAATCTGTTAAAAACATCTGCAAGGATTTCGTACGCACAACTCTGGAAAGAAAAAAAGGTCCCACGAGAAGGCATGGTTATATATATATATATATATTGTATAGAGATGGACAGGCTAACAATGAAAATAAAAGACAGAAAAGATTCAATTTACCATAGGGCCTGGTATGCCTGGTATGAGTGGTTTAGAAATAAAAATAAAATAAAATAGCAATTAGGAAAAGAAGGAGGGAATATGTAAATATTTAAATATACCATAGAGAAGATTGATATGTAAAGATAAAAGATATTGATTTATAGCAAGAGTAAGATGTAATGGTAAAGGAATAAGTAAATACATATACTGAAAAATGTAAGGAGATGACTTAAAGATGACGATGTTGATAACAATGTATAAAGTTTTATTTTATGTTTTTTAAAATTTGAAAACTTAATAAAGTTTATTTACAAATATTAATAATACCAAGCATAGCATCATGTTTTGAACAAATGGGAATTTGGAAGAATATTGATAGTTTGAAAACAGCAATGGTGTTTGATGTCTTTTGCACCTAAATTTGTGTTAATTTTTCTTGTTTTCTGTTGCAACCAGGTGACAGATGGGAGATGGAGGATTCTGGCCAAGAGGCAGCAGCACTCTTGGCCAGAAAGGAAGAAAAAGGAAGACAAAAAGGAAGAAAAAATGTATGGAAAGCAATGTTTGGAGTAAAACCAGTTAACGGGGGAGCTGGAGAATTGCTGTGGTTTACCTTGTCCAGATACCAATGTCTTATTGGACACCGATGATTTCCATGAAAAACAAGTGTGTTCAAGGTGTGGGAAAACACTCTGTGATGAATCTGGATTATGTGACTGTGGTGAAAGCCCTGCTGGAGAGAAACAAGATGAAAGCAGGCAACACTCCAGAAGGAACCTTCCTCCTACTTTACATGAACGAATACAAGGAGGGAAACCGTAAAAAATGTACAGAGTGTGCGGAAAGCCGCTCTCTTGCTTCGCATAGAAAGATTCACAAAGCAGAGGAGCCACACAAATGTCTGGATTGTGGAAGGACCTTTAGTCAGAAAAATCATCTTAATTCACATCAGAGGGTCCACGAAGAGAAGCAGCAGCATCAACGCATCCCCTGTAGAAAGACCTTCAGAAGCAGCGCCTCCCTTACTTCCCATCAAAACCTCCACAGAGAGGAGAAGTTGGATCAATGCAGGGAGGGTAGAATGAGTTTGAGCTTCCTGAGTTGGCGCAAAAAGAACATTCTTTGTTGTGCTTTTTTTGATGACGTTTTTGATGTTAGGTGTCCATTTTAGGTCATCGTTGATGTTAGGTGTCCATTTAGGTGACATCGTAGAACCTAGAAATTTGAAAGTCTCTACTGTTGATACGGTGTTGTCTAGTATTGTAAGAGGTGGTAGCATGGGAGGGTTTCTCCTAAAGTCTACCACCATTTCTACGGGTTTGAGTGTGTTCAGTTCCAGATTGTTCCGGTCATACCACAAGGCAAGTTGTACAACCTCCTGTCTGTATGCGGATTCATCGTTCTCTCGAATGAGACCAATCACCGATGTGTCATCTGCAAACTTCAGTATTTTAACAAATGGATCATTTGAGATGCAGTCATTGGTATATATGGAGAAGAGAAGTGGAGAAAGCACCCAGCCTTGGGGGGGGGGGGGCTGTGCTGATTGTCCAGGTATCAGATGTGATTCTGCCTAGCTTCACCTGCTGCTTCCTGTCTGTTAGGAATCTAGAGGATTTCATGACCCTGGGACACCACAACGATCATAAATGCGAATCAGTCCCCAAGGGTCCGGATTTTGATCACATGACCATGGCAATGCTTGAATAGTCGTAAGTGCAAAAAACAGTCGTAACTCACTTTTTTCAGTGCTGTTATAACTTTGAATGGTCCCTAAATGAAATGTAAGTCAAGGACCGTCTGTCCTGCATAGAAGTAGTTTTTCTTCTGAACTTCAAATACTTTTAAATGGAGGGATTAAATATTTCCCCGCTCAGATTTTTTAAACATTTTTTACCTCAGGCATTTTAAATCATTAAATATTTCCTAGCTCGGAGGTTTTCTTCCACTTCAAAATGGAAGTGTTAGTGGGACTCTCTTACGGAGAAATAAATGGTTCTGCGTTTATCTTTATTCTCTTTTGGGGTAAGAAACTTTGGACTGAATTGTGGTTGTCTAATACATCTCAAAGTTGCCTTGCTCTCAGACGGACCCCATGGACCCTTCAGACACAGGTTGTCCTCCACTTACAACCGCCGTTCTCTCCAAAATTTCTGTTGCTAAGTGGGACATTTAGTAAGTGAATTTTTGTGCCATTTGAGGATATTTCTTGCCAGGGTTGTTGCGTGAATCATCACAGTTGTTAAGTTAGTAACACAGTTGTTCAGCAAATCTGGCTCCCCCATTTCTTCTCTGAAGGTCGCCAAAGACGATCCCATGACCCGGGGACACTGCAACTGTCATAAATGCAAGTCGGTTGCCAAGCGGCTGAATTTTGACCACCTGACCATGGGGATGCTGCCACTGGCCTTCTTGAGTGGGAAAAACCATCCTAAATCACTTTTTTTGATGCCCTTTGGAACTTCAAACTAAACAGACAGTTCTGAGTCCAGGACTGCTTGCAAAGGAGCAATGGAGTATTTGTTATTAAGGGAGAATCCTGATTGTTCATCGTTCTATGGAAATACACACAACCTTCTACAATGCTATTACAAATCTGGGACTGGAACAACTAGTAACCAACAACACTAGACTAAACAACTGCCTCGATCTCATCTTCTGCAATAGTTTGAATTTAATTTACGGAATACAAACTAAAGAACCCTTTTCCAGCAGTGACCACAATATGATTGACTTTTGTCTCAACATACGTCCACACAAAAATCACCACACTGATGTAATCCCCAATTGTAACTTCAAAAAAGGCAACTATGATCTTATAGACAACGATCTCTCATCCCTTGATTGGCAATCTCTATTCACTGGATGCAATACTGTTGAAGACCATTACAACATATTTTTACTTGAAGTCAAAAGAGTCATCAAACTATATGTACCAACAACAACTCCCAAAACAAAACAAAAAGCAGATTACCCATAACAATAAGGAAACTTCAATCCAAAAAGAGATCACTCTGGCGGAAAAACAAATCTGGTCACGTTGCCAATTTCAAAAGCCGATACAAAAATTTATGCCACCAGATAAAGACCGAATGCACCAATTATCACATTAAACAAGAGGAAAACCTTCTAAGCACCAATTCCACCCGTGCTTTTTACAATTTTGTAAACAACAAACTAAAAGACTCAAGGTCCATCCCTCCCTTGATAGGACCTGATGGTAAAGTCTGCAACGACACCATTAAAGCCAACATCTTTAACACATTCTTCGGCTCAGTATTTGTAAACAGCAATGGATCATGCCCAGTATTTCCTAGCCGTACCACAGATAACAACAATGATCTAATACATATTGATTTCACAGAAGACAATGTTGAAAAAGCACTATGCAATCTAAAACCATCTCTATCTATTGGACCGGATGGAATATGTGCCTACTTCTTAAAAAAGCTATCCACTGCCATAGCCAAACCTCTAAGCATAATCTTTGAAAAATCTTTCAGGACCAGCTCCTTGCCTAACCTATGGTCACAAGCCACAGTCATCCCCATCTTCAAAAAGGAGACCCAAGCCTAGTTGAAAATTACAGGCCAATCTCCTTATGCTGCGTCACCTGTAAAGTCATGGAATCAATTATTAACCAATCCATCATCCTCCACTTAGAGACAAATAACCTACTCTCCAATAAACAATTTGGTTTCAGAAAAAAACTATCCTGCAATCTGCAACTCTTACACTGCAAAAACATATGGACGACACAACTCGACCAGGGCAAAGCAATAGACGCAATCTACATAGACTTCTGTAAAGCCTTTGATTCAGTGGTACACGACAAACTACTCCTAAAAATAAAATCCTATGGTATCTCTGGACAACTGAATAACTGGATAGAAGCATTCCTGTCAAACAGACAACAAATGGTCAAAATTGGGAGCGTCCTATCAAATTCTGTACCTGTCAATAGTGGTGTCCCCCAAGGCAGTGTTCTAGGACCAACTCTCTTCATACTCTACATAAATGACCTCTGTGGTCATATTAAGAGCAATTGTGTTCTCTTCGCTGATGATGTAAAGCTGTTCAATACCACAGACAATACTGCTACCCTACAAAAAGATCTTGACTATGTATCAGAATGGTCAAACAAATGGCAACTTCAAATCTCAACAAATAAATGCTCTGTCTTACATATTGGCAAAAAAAAATCAGAAAATAAAATACAAGCTGAATAGTCAAGATCTTGTTGATGACCCAAGCTCTGTAAAGGACCTTGGAATACTCACCTCTAATGATCTAAGTGCTAGAGCCCACTGCAACTACATAGCCAAAAAGGCATTAAGAGTTGTTAACCTAATCCTACGTAGCTTTTTCTCTGGCAATATCACACTACTAACCAGAGCATACAAAACATTTGCTAGACCAATACTCGAATACAGTTCATCAGTCTGGAACCCACATTACGTATCTGATATTAGCACAATTGAGAAAGTCCAGAAATATTTCACAAGAAGAGTTCTCCACTCCTCTACTCGTTGTAGAATACCTTATGCCACCAGACTTGAAATTCTAGAACTAGAAAACCTTGAATTACGCCGTCTTCGGTCTGATTTAAGCATGGTATATAAAATCATACATTGCAATGTCCTACCTTTCAATGAATACTTCAGCTTCAACCATAACAACACAAGAGCACACAATAGATACAAACTCAAAGTTAACCGCACCAAACTTGATTGCAGGAAATACGACTTCAGCAATAGAGTGGTCAATGTCTGGAATACTCTACCCGACTCTGTAGTTTCTTCCCCAAACCCCAAAAACTTTAACCTTAGACTGTCTACTATTGACCTCACCCCTTTCCTAAGAGGTCTGTAGGGGGCGTGCATAAGCGCACCAACGTGCCTACCGTCCCTGTCCTATTGTTTCTCTTATTCTTTTATTTTTCTTATATGTACCCATTTCATGTATTCACAACTATGTATACACTTATACTTATTATCTTGTAAACAATTGGCAAATCAAATAAATAAATAAAATAAAAATAAATAAAGTTGAGGACTCCCCTGTCAGAATAAGTGCATGCAGACAGACTCTTTCCTGACAACAGGAGGAGTTTTGAAGGAGGAGATCGGACAACCCTTTGCCTGTGGTGGTACTACAGGGTTTTCAGCCTGAGCAGGGGGTTGGACTCCATGGTCCCCTCCCCACCCTGTTATTCTGTAATTCCCTCCTAACTTTGCTGCTCCGCATCCCCTTCCCTTCCCTCCTCCCGTCCCTGGGCGTCGTCCCCTCCCTCTCCCCCAGTTTCTCTGACCGCCTTGGGAGAAGCAGCCCTGGACTCCCTGCCCAGCTGACCCTCCCACTGGGGACCGATTCCCCGGGCAGATGGAGGGGGGCAGACAGGGGAAGTCCTGAGTGGGCGGCGCCTTCGGCCCTTTCGACAATGGGAGGAGCTGGACGGGGAGGGGAAAGAAGTGTAAACCTTTCCTGCTTGGGCTCTGCGAAGTCCTGGCTGGGGCTCTCCCGAGAAGGGGGATCCACGGGCGGGGAGGGAGGGAGGGAGCGTAGCCGGCGGGGCTGCGAGGAAAGCGGATCGTGGATCTGTTCCTGCGCGCAACTCTTGGGAAGCGGAGTCCGGGAGAGGAACAAAGCCGCCTGTTTCCTTTTGAGCGCCAGGTAAGAACCTCCTCCTTCCTTTCTCCCTCCCTTCCTTCCTCCCCTTTTCCCACCTGGGGAAATGCCCGGACAGGTGAGCCTTCCAGGCAGCTTCTTGGGGCGCCCCTATGATCGCTCCTGCAGTCCCCACTTTCTCCTGGGGGAGATGATTCTGCCGGCCCTTCCCGATCGTTTCCCGGCACTTTCTCTTTCCCCTCTGGGGCTGTTTCAGGTCCGGAAGGCTCGGGGTTGAATGGCTGCTAAAGCGGCCGGAGGGAAAGGGGGCGATCCCTCCCAGGAGCTGCTGTTTCTGGAGAGAGCATCGGGTCAAGGCTCCTTCCGATGCCCTTTAATAGAATAGAGTGGAATAGAATAGAATAGAATAGAATAGAATAGAATAGAATAGAATAGAATTCTTTATTGACCAAGTGTGACTGGACACACAAGGGATTTTTCTTGGTGCAAATACTCTCAGTATACATAAAAGAAAAGATACATTCGTCCAGAATAATAAGATACAACACTTAGTGATAGTCATAGGGTACAATAAGCAATCAAATCATACTAGGAAACAGTCAATATAAATTGTAAGGATGCAAGTGACAAAGTTACAGTCATACAGGGAGGGGATGGGTGATAAGGAGTGATGAGAAGATTCACAGTAACAGTAGTGCAGACTCCTCAGGATTGTCTTTGCCCCAGTTTTTTTCATTCCTGAATTCCTTTTCACTGTTTAATTTAACGGTGTTTTTAAACTCTTGTGTGCATTTAAACAGGTATGTCATCCTTTTCCTATAGGCCAGCGAGTCTCAACCTTGGTGACTTTTAAGATATGTGGACTGCAACTCCCAGAATTCTCCAGCCAGCAGAGGATAGCTCTCTGGGGAATTCTGGGATTTGAAAACTGCTAAAGTTGAGAAACATTGCTGCAGGCTATTCCAAAGGGCAAATCCCACCTGTGAAAATAGTTTTTGTTTCTCCTGGGATGATCTGATGGGGAGGGTGAACATTATGCCGGTCAGGATTCTGGTGACCAAGAGTGCAGAGAAGAGCAACAAAGATGATTTGGGGACTGGAGGCTAAAACATATGAAGAACTGGGTAAGAACTGGGTATTTGCAGGAACTGGGTATTTCTAGTGTCAGGAGAAAAACCTCATTATGAGCATAGTGGCACTTGTAAGAAATTGAACAGACAAGCACACCATAAGGTATCTCCCTTAGGGTCCTTTATTAAGGATAATAATTTATTAAAGATCCTAAGTGGTTTATTAAATTTCAAATTATAACAAACAGCAAGTACTTAGACAAAAATCAGTTGTTGGCCCCAACTCACATGTACCACAAGCAACAAGACTCTCAAAATTCTGCCACATTGTCACAGCAAATGAGGCAGTTTTCTCTTCCTTTAACCACAGTGTCACAACATTATTTTTACATGCATTACAAGTTGATAGTTCCTCTTTTCCCTCGATCTTGCCTCACCTCATCCTGCAAACTCAGTTACCAACAATATTGAGACATACTGTTTCAATATATTTGCAGGTTAAACAAGTATGCTTTTTTAATAAAAATAAATTATATACTTATAAAAAGTATGCTACTTTTTTATAGACACATTATCATTGAACACCATGATTTAAAACAGATTACACAGATTAATATTGAGTGCAATAAACCTTGCCAAAGAAATATCAGGTTCAATAGGCATCTATCAAGAAGCAAAGGCCTAAGTTATGATTAGTTTCCCCTCATGCTAATTCTGGGGTCTTTAAACTTGACAGCTTTAAGACTTGTGGACTTCAACTCCCAGAATTCCTCCTCTGGTCATGTTAGCTCAGGAATTCTGGAAGTCCACAAGTCTTCAAGTTTGAAGATCCTTGTGCTAGTTTAATGAAAAAAAGGACTAGGGATGACATGATAGCAATATTCCAGTATTTCAGGGGCTGCCACAAGGAAGAGGGGGTCAACCTACTCTCCAAGAGCACCTGAAGGTAGGATAAAATGCAATGGATGGAAACTAATCAAGGACAAAAGCAACTTAGAACTAAGGAGAAATTTCCTAACAGTTAGAACAATTAACCTGTGGAACAATTTGCCTCCAGAAGTTGTGAATGCTCCAACACTGGAGGTGTCAAGCTTGGTGGTGCTTTAATGTGCAAATTCATGGCTGAGATAATCTGCCTCTGAATCCAATCCCTGATCTTTCCACACCTTTCAGTTTTCCTCCCACCCAGTGTTAGCAGCTTCTGTGTGTTTTTGCTGTGGCTGCAAAGGACTCAAATAAACTGATTCCCTAGTTAGCATCAAGTTATGTAGAATCGCCCTTCTGCACTGTAGCTTCAAGAATAGGGCTGGATGTTGGATAACCAATTATTCCTTTGCTCTTCTTCCCCCCCCACTCCTAGACCTTTTCATTGTTTAATTTAACTGTGTTTTTAAAGCCTTGTGTGCATTTAAAAAGGTATTGCCCTTTGCTTGTGGGCCATTGTTTCTCAACTGTAAAAAATGCATAGTGGTGTTTTATGAGTTGACAGTAGGAGGATTTTCCCGTCCTCTCGCCAGATGTGCCAATCTCCCAATAACAGAATATCACAATTGGAAGGGATCTTGGAGATCTTCTAGAGGGGGGGGGGGGGGGGGGGGGGGGGGGGGGGGGGGGGGGGGTTGTTTGGGGGGGGGGGGGGGGGGGGGGGGTTAGGTTTTTTTTGGGTTTTGTTTTTTTTTAAAGGGGGGGGGTTTTTTTGGGGGGGTTTCTAGTCCATCTCCATTTCAAGCAGGAGACTCTATAGCCTTTCAGACAAGTGGCCGTCCAGTCTCCTTAAAACCTTCAGCCCACGACTCTTGAAGGCAAACAGTTCCATTGGTTCATTGTTCTCACTGTCAGGAAGTGTCTCCTTAATTCCAGGTTGCCTTTCTCCACCATTAAGTGTCCATCCACAGTTTCTTCTCCTGCCTTCTGGTGTTTGGGAAAATAAGTTGAGCCCCTCTTGTTTGGGGCAGTCACAGAAATAATGGAACACTGCTATCGTTTCTCCCCCAGTCCTTCTTTTCTCTAGACTGGCCAAATCCAGTAACTGCAACTGTTTTACAAATGTTTTAGTCTCCAGACCTTTAATTATCTTAGTTGCTCTTCTCTGTACTTCTTCCAAAATCTGAACATCTTTTTTGTAACGTGGTGACCAAAAGTGAATGCAGTATTCCAGGTGTGGCCTTACTAAGATTTTATAAAGCAGCACTAATACTAAGCCCAAGGTGAAAAGAAAAGTCCAAGCTTGACTTTTGCACAGAAGTTAAATGTTGAACCCCACTTCCCTTGATGTGGCATGATTCAACGGGTCACCGCAGTGGGTAAAATTGGTGTTGGGTTTGGCCAACTTACCCAAAGTCTAGCTCATCAGCGGAAAGCAAAGTAATTTGGGGTTGCTGCTCCTGTGGAATCAGCCAAACCAATAAAACATTAACTAGAGTTATCTCTAGCCAGAGGCATTTTGTTTCTGTAAACTTTCTGTCAAGAAATTGCAAGCAGTTGTCAAGATGAAGTCAGAGACACGTAATCTGAACTTGTAGACCTTTATATAAATATATTTAAAATGCAAATTTACAGCAGTCTTTGTCACCATCCACAAAAGGAAGAACATAAGATAGTCAGGAAAACAGAGGAACATCCTGAGGTAAATCTAAAGCATCATGCAGAACACAGAGAGGGAAAAAAGGGAAACGCCCCCTTTCTACTTACAGTAACAAATTATAGCTTAGATTGCATCCTGTATAATCAGTTACAATTGTGTTCTGGCCTATTGTAGACTTTACTGTTCCAGCTACTAAATTTAATATCTTACATGCTCGTTTGCCCTACTTGGAAACTGTGGAGGTTTTTCATTAAGAAGACTCGTATGTAATCCATTGGAGTGTTCATTGTTAGGAATATTCATGAAATTTGTTGTGTTTTTTTCCCCTCCCTGTGTCAGGATTTGGTATCATTTGAGGATGTAGTTGTGTTTTTCTCCGTGGAGGAGTGGGCCCTGCTGGACTCTGAGCAAAAAGCCTTATATCAAGAGGTCATGCTGGAAAACAAGAGGAACGTGGCCTCCTTAGGTAAGGGATTCTGTTACAATACTGTAGTGCAAAATATTTTTTTAAAATTAATGCATGTGAAGTCCTCCAGCATTATTGTTTGGTTTTTGGTGCCATATTCTCTAAACTGGGGATTTTCAAATTTGCAAGCTATTTATCTCAGGTTTTCATGCTTTTCTATGAAGCCTGGCTTTTCTTCAGAAATGGACAGTATGGAGAATGTTGGCCTTCACAATTCACTCTCTCCTGTTTGTTAAGAATCAGATGCAATCCTGCACATGCTGTGCATGAAGGGAAAAAAGAACAAAGATGTATTTATTAGAAAATTTATATTGCTGCCTATTTGCACATGGCGACTCCAAGCGGCTTACAGGGGTATAAAACATCATATTAAAAAAATTAAAAAAATAAAAGAAAATAATAAAATAGCCCCACTCCCCTCACCCCGGTGAAAGCAGAAGAAAAATAGAAAGTCCAGTTGCCTTTAGAAATAGCATCTTTGAGATAAAGATGAATGAACAGAGTGAGAATCAGTTTTTTTTCAAGGGAAAACCTCTTCAAGGAGATGAGGCAAGCTGGGAGGCCAATAAATGGAATGAAGGAACGAACGAACGAACGAATGAATGAACCAATGAATGAGCGAATATAGGACCATTTTAAGTGTCCCTTAGAACTAAATCTGAAGCGGAAGAAGTGATGGTTGACCCACCCCTACCCCAAAGTTTAAATGATCTTATCCAAAATTTTCAGGTTTTCATTCTGTATCATGAAGGACAAGCATACCACCATGCTTTGAACTAATGGGAGTTTGCAGGAAGTTTGATACTGTTCAAATCTCAGCAATGGTGTTTGATCCCTTTCGCACTAAAGTTTGTGTTAACTTTTCATTTCTTGTTTTCTGCTGCAAGCAGGTGATGGATGGGAGATGGAGGATTCTTGGGCGGTGGCAGCAGCACTTTTGCCAAAAGAGAAAAAGGAAGTTGCGGAAAAGATGTATGGAAAGCAAAGTTCTGAGGAAAACCAGTTAATGGGGGAGCTGGAGAATTGCTCTAGTTTACCATGTGCAAATACCAGTCTCTTATTGGACACAGATGGTTGCCATGAAAAGGAAATGTGTTCAACCTATGAGAAAATACTCTGTGGTGAATCTGGATTATGTGACTGTGACGAAAGCCCTGCTGGAGAGAAACAAGATGAAAGCAGGCAACAGTGCAGAAGGAACTTTCCTCCTCCTTTACATGGAAGAATAAAAGGAAAAACGTACAAATGTATAGAGTGTGCAGAAAGCTTCGGTACAAGTCGCTCTCTTGCTTCACATAAAAAGATTCACAAAGCAGAGGAGCCACACAAATGTCTGGATTGTGGAAGGACCTTCAGGCAGAAAAATCATCTTAATTCACATAAGAGGGTCCATGAAGACAAGAAGCAGCATCAATGCATCCCCTGTGGAAAGACCTTTGGAAGCAGCGCCTCCCTTATTTCCCATCAAAGCCTCCACAGAGAGAAGTTGTTTCAACTCAGGAAGGGTAGAACGAGGATTACTCGCATCAAGGAACCGAATTCCCAGAAAAAAAGCCCCACTTGGAAGAAGTCATGTAAATGCCTGGAATGTGGGAAGAGCTTCCGCTCTGCAAGTGACCTCACTTGCCATAATAGGATCCATACAGGGGAAAAGCCGTATCATTGCATGGTGTGTGGAAAGAGCTTCACCCAAAAACGCCATTTCAATTTACATAAGAGGATCCACACTGGAGAGAAGCCCTTTCAATGCCTGCAGTGTGGAAAGTGCTTTGTCAGTTCTGGTGGCCTTTATGCCCACAAACGGACCCACACAGGGGAGAAACCATACAAATGCCTGGAGTGTGGAAAGAGCTTCCGTAACTCCAGCTATCTAACTTCCCATAGAAGAATCCACAGTGGAGAGAAACCATATCAATGCACTGAGTGTGGGAAATGCTTCACTAAGCCATATAGTCTTACTGTCCATAAAAGGACCCACACAGGTGAAAAGCCTTATAAGTGCACTGAATGTGACAAATCCTTCACGAATTCGGGATATCTCTCTCGCCACAAAAGGCTCCACACTGGAGAGAAACCATATGAGTGCCACACATGTGGAAAGAGCTTCAATACAAAAGATAGGTATATCATACATAGCAGGACCCACACTGGGGAGAAACCATATCAGTGCCAGGAGTGTGGAAAACGCTTCAGTGATTCTCAAGAACTGACGATCCATAAAAGGATTCACACAGGGGAGAAACCCTTCAAGTGCACAGAGTGTGGCATGAGTTTCAGGAAAAGTAGTTACCTTGGTATCCACAAGAGGATCCACACTGGGGAGAAACCATATACATGTCATGAGTGTGGAAAAAGCTTTAGTCAAACTAGTTCACTCAGGAACCATAGAATGCTTCACTCAGGGGAGAAACCCTATAAATGCCTGGAGTGTGGAAAATGTTTTCGTGTGAGTGGGCAGCTTATCTCCCACAATAGGATCCACACAGGGGAGAAACCATTTAAATGTATTGACTGTGGAAAGAGTTTCAAAGACTGCACGAATCTTACGCTACATAAAAGAATCCACACGGGAAAAGCCCTATCAGTTTGTGGAATGTGGAAAGAAATTCAGAACTGGGAGTAACATTAATTGCCATAAGAAGACACACATCAGGAAAAAATGATATGAACTGGTTCAGGGTGATTTTCAAAATTTGCTTCATGTTCACAGATATTTTGCAGGAGATTCTGGAGAAATGCATGGTGTGTAGGAAGGGCTTCCGAAGCAGCAGAAATGTCTTGATCCACTAAAAAGAAGAGTTCCCTTGTAGAACTAGGAATTAACTTTCGTTTATTAGATCTTTGTGCTGGAGTAGAATAGAATAAGATTACAAACAGTAAGAATAGAAATGGAATTGAATGTAGAAATAGAAATGGGGATGGGAAGGGAATTCTCTCATTGGCTAAGTAAGATTGGACATAGAAGGCATTCTCAAGTGTACATAACATACAACAAGTTATTAAATTTTGTCAATGCGAACAGCAAAGGGAGGAAGGGATTTGGGAACTAACACGTCTGGATGTCTATGTAGGTTCTCAGTCATCCAGGCTGCGGTTCTCCCAAAAGTACTTTTATCAAAAGGCAACTGGACTTTTTTTTCCCCTTGAGGAGATTTCCCTTCTCATCCAAGAAGTTTCTTCAGTTCTCTTTCTGGAATGAGAAGCAAAATGTCTTCAAGGAGAAACAAAGTCCAGTTGACTTTTGGAAAAAAAACACCTTCAGGCAACATAAGGCTGCAGAAAGCTGGCTTGGAGTCTAGAGAAGTTGCTGAAAGATTTCAAGAGGAAACATTGAAATCTAAGTGGTGAGGTCCAGACCTGGTGGTGTTGACTCCCCACATTTCCCTAATGTTGGAAGGAATCAAGCAGTGGATCTACTACACCCATGTGGAGAAAGTCAGGCCAGAACAAAGAGAAGCAGGATCTCCAGTGAGCTCTTCACTGGGAGAAAGTGACGGAAGAGAATAAACTCTTGGATCACTAAGACTCGAGAGTTGTGTCAACAGTTATAACTGGAGGGATGGTGCTGTGTGTCTGCACCACCTTTAACCTTGGTTGTGTTTAACTGATTTCTAGTCTTGAGATACAATATTGATTTTTATTAATGCCCCAACTTATGCAGCAGCTTAAGGCTTAGCTTTCACATCTCAGATACAGGCTCTTTTTGGTGGGTAAATTGGACAATTCAGGGAACCAGCTTCAGAAAATACAGGTGGCCCTTGACTTATGACCACAATTAAACATTTCCATGGCTAAGCAAGACAGTTGTTAAGTGAGTTTTGTGCCATTTTACAAGTTTTTACACAGTTGGTCGGTTAGTAACATGGTTGTTAAGTGAATCTGGTTTCCCATTTGACTTTGCTTGTCTGAAGGTCTGAAACGGTGATCCCATGACCCTGGGATACTCCAACTATCAAAAATACAGGCCAGTTGCCAAGTGTCCGAATTTGGTCACATTACACAGGGATGCTGCAACAGTTGTGTGAAAAAATTCATAAATCATGTTTTTCAGTGCTATTGTGACTTCAACAATTCACTGAAGAAACGATTATAAGTTGAGGACTAAATGTGAAGCAGCAATTGATTATTTGTTACTAAGGGAGTGAAGGAGTATATGAATCAAACTAATAAAGGCTATTTGCTTTATGAATTGCTTATGCTACTATAATTGTTCCTGAGTAAACCAATATTTGCTTCTGATACAATATACTGCTAGAAATCATGTGTTATGAATTGAGCTTTGTTATTGGCTCCTGCTTATCCTGTCAGAAATTAATTGTAAGGAATTAATTCTAGTGTCAACTCAAAAACATTTCTCTGGTCTTTTAGAGTTGACAGCAGAGAGGGAGTGGGGGATGTAGTGCATTCCTAAAATGCTTTCATAGATTAATGGCTAGGCCACCAAAGCTTCCAGTCGATTATTACTGGAGAGCATGATTGATGACTCTTGGCTGTGGATGTGTCCCATTGGAGAATATACATCCAAGGGGTGAGGGGGGCAGATCAAGGTCAAGGGTGAAATGAATGATGTGTCTCAGACTCAGCTGCATCCAGGTAACACCAGCATGTTCACTCCTAATAAATCTTGGTGGTGTTTTTTTATTCCCCTAAGAGATGCGGCTAGAGACTCATGATTTGAATGGGGGTGGATGCCTGAGTCCTGACATCTAGCTGAGTAAATTGTAGCCTTGATACTAGTTAGCATTAATTGTAGCCTTGATGCAAAATTTCTTATCTTGCTTAGCTTGGCTTCAAAGCTAGCCACATCCTTGAAAATAGAGAAGAAACTGTTTTTACCCAGGAATATCAGGAACCCGAATAGGGAGTTTCCTGCCTCATAGATTCTGAATCCTGAAACCATTTTCTGCTGAATAAACAACTTGGCCAGGGAGGGAAACCTCCCCTATAGGAGTGTTCCATAGATAAGGTGGGCAGAGACAGGGACGTGAACAAAGGATGCTTTAAAGACCACATTGTCTCTCATTGGGTAAACTTTGATTCTAACGGGGTTATAATGTGCATAATACTCTGAGCCACCCTTGCAGGGTGTGGCTATTCCTTACATACATTTTGACTGTATTTTGTTTTGGATATAGTTTTGTCACACAGCTTTTGCTCTGGCCATAAATAAAAGCTGATATTTTTTGCAAACCTCATCTCGAGTCTCACTCTCTTTGGCATCTCAGTGGCTCAGGGAAACTTCTGGGACCTTATAGCAGAATCATGAACGTAAAGAACGTTTTGTTTCAGTCTAACTGACCATTGTCAATTCACTGAAACCCACCTTGGAAAACATAAGGAAGGAATTTCTTCACATCAAATAGGTCAGGGCCTAGACTAGGGGGTCTCCAAACCTGGCGATTTAAAAGCTTGTGGACTTCAACTCCCAGAATTCCTCTGGCACATATGTTGCCATACAGGCAAGGGGAGTTCTAGGAGTTGAAGTTAAAAGTTGCAAAGTTTGGAGACCCTTGGCTTAGACTTATAGAATTATGGTCTGTTGTTATTTATAGTGCCTCCCTGCTGTAAAGTATTTCAATGTCCAGCACATGGGAAATGGAGAAAAGACTTATGGTCCATATTTCCTTGCTCTTCCAAAAAAGGATTACAAGTATTATGAGACTCCAGAATCTGCTAAATAAAAACTTAAAAACTCAAAATGTACTATGGGAGAAAGGAAAAGGCCCAAATAGGAGAGATTTGAACACCTTGAAAAAGAAGTAGGCTGTAAATACGAAATATCATGGAAAGATGTGCTGTATTACTACCAAAGCGACATTTACAAACGCATTGAGGTTTCTCTGTGCACACATTAGGATAGACTTATATTGCTTGGTTGAGCTCTGTATTACATATATCGGTATTCAGGAAGGCTAAGATGTGAGTGTAAAACAGGCAGAAATTACTGTAAAGGGGGATGAAGAAATTCCTTCTGACTTGTAAACTGTGGCAATCGCTGTGTAAAGCCCTCCAGTGGGTGTTGGTGGGGTACAAAGGGTTTGAGGGAGATTTCCTTGTGTTACTTTTTCAGTGGAATAAAGTTTTGCTTACAATCTTGTCTTCAGTGTGTTCAATTTGAGGCTGAGCACATCTGGCAAAGCACCTGGAGCAGGAAAGGGGCGGAAAACCAAAAATGCCTTTGAGTTCAGAAGGATCTCTTTCCTCCTCTCAGCCATTTTGGAAGCGCAATTCTTGAGGGGGAAATGGGGAATCCGCCAGGATCCTCCTCTCTGCAAACTGGAAGCAGCTTCATTAGGCTTGGAGGTGTTTTAAGTGGGAGAAATATTTTGTAGATGTAGTTGACTTACAAGCACAAGTGAGCCCCAAATTTTTGTTGTTAAGTGAGACATTAGATCAATTTTGCTCCATTTGTGACCTTTCTTGCCTCAGTTGTTAAGTGAATCACCTCAGTTGTTAAATTAGGAACATGGTTGTTAAATGAATCAGGTTTTCCCTTTGGTGTTGCTTGTCATAGGTCACAAAAGGGGACCCCCTGACCTTAGGACACCACAAAGGTCATAAATGTGAGTCAGTTCCCAGGTGTCTAAATTTGGATCACGTGACCATGGGGGTGCTGCAACGGTCGTAAGTGCGAAAAATGATCATAAATCACTTTTTTCAATGCCATTGTAACTTGGGTCACTCAACAAATGGCTGTAAGTCGAGGCTGCCTGTACGGTTTAGTTGTTTTTCTTCTGAAATTCAGACTTTTAAATATTTCCCACCTCAGGCCTTTTAGATAGTTAAATATATTAAATATTTCTTGGCTCCGAGGTTTTCTTCAGCTTCAGAGGGAGAAAGTTAATGGGTCTCCCTTATGGATCATCAGGGGGTCCTTTGGCTCCACATTTATTGGGGGTAATGTTGGAAAAAAGCAGATTCTGTGGGGGTTTTTTCCCCCTTTCTCTTTATTCTCCTCTTTTGGGGCAAGGGAGGCACCTCTACTTTGTGTCGCTCTTCGACATGCCCCATCGACCCTTCAAATACAGGCAATCCTCGACTTACGACCACAATTCAGTCCAAAATTTCTGTTGCTGAGACATTTGTGGAGTTTGGTCCCATTTCATGCTATTTCTTGCCGGGGTTGTTAAGCAAATCACTGCAGTTGTTACAGTCGTAGAGGAAATCTGTCTCCCCCATTCACTTTGCTTGTCCGGAGCTTCCTGTGATCCTGGGACATGGCAACTGTCATAAATATGAGTCAGGTGTCAAGTGGCTGGATTTTGAAGACGTCCTGCACCTGTCTTGAGTGCGAAAATGTCACTTTTTTCAGTGCCTTTGGAGCTCCGGCCACTGATCCAATGGCCGTAAGTCATGGACTACTTGTAAGGTAGCCATTGATTGTTATTCTGGCACAATCACGACTGTTAGTCATTGAAGGTGAGGTTGTAAGGTGAGGACTATGCTAAGTGGGTAAGAGAAGCTCCTTTTCCTGCCGAACTTTGCCCCCTCCCTCTCTCCCCTTTCTCTGACTGCTTGGGGGTTGGACTAGAAGACCTCCAAGGTCCCTCACACCTCTGTTATTCTGTTAAAGGGCAACTCGCTCCTTCACTTTAATGCTCCGCATCCCCTTCCTGCTCCCGTCCCCTCCCTCTTCCCCTGGTTCTCTGGCTGCTTGGGGCGAAGCAGCCCTGGACTCCCTGCCCAGCTGACCATCCCACGCAGGACCGATTTCCCCCGGGTCTTTAGTGCGAGAAAGTCACTGTCTTCAGTGCCCATCCCGCCCAGGACCGGTGGGAGGGGGGAAGTGGTAATGGGTAGGCAGGGAGACCCCTGAGTGGGCGGCGCTCTCCGCCCTGTACAGAATGGGAGGAGCTATGAGCGCTTCCGGCTTGGGCTCTGCAAACTCCTGGTGAGGGTCGTTCCGGGGAGGGGGATCCACATGCGTGGCCGGGAAGGAAGGAAGCCGAGTCCGCCCGAGGAAGAGAGCCGCCTCTTTCCTATTGAATGCCAGGTAAAAACCTTCATTCCTTCCTGGGAAATGCCGGGACAGGTGAGCCTTCAATGCAGCTTCTTGGGGCGCTGACCGTTTCCCGTCGCTTCCTTTGAATTCCTCCCGGAATTCGCTTCCATCGTTCAACTGAACTGAGTTTTTAAAGCCGTTTAGTGCATTTAAAGAGGCGTCGCCCTTTTCCTGTGGGCCATTGTTTCTCAACCTTGGCAACCTTATGATTTGTGGGCTTCAACTCCCATAAGTGTGTTGAAGTCCACAGATCTTACAGCTCCCAAGATTGAGAAACGTTGCTGTCAGCCAGGGGTGAGGAAGTTATGGCTCTTTTATGACTGGTGGACTGCAAGTTCCAGAATTCCTCAGTCAGCTTACTCGGGTATTCTGGGACTTGAAGTCCAGCCATTATAAAAGGCCAGTAGTTCCCCACTTCAAGTCCCAGCTGTGAAAAAAAAAGATTTTGTAGTCTTTTGTAGCTAAAATCAGCCTTTTGCACTGGATGCTCAAGAATATCCTTAGGATGTTAGATAACCAATCATTCCTTTGCTGTTTTTCCCCCACTTCTAGACCCTCTCGTGGCCATGGCTTCAACTCCTGGAACCTCAGTTCTTTGTAGTGGAGGATCAACAGCGGCTGAGCTTCCAACGCAGGTAAGAGGATTCTCCTCTCCCCTCCCCAGATGTGCCAATCTCCCAATAACTGAGTATCACAATTGGAAGGGATCCTGGAGATCTTCTAGTCTGTCCCATTTCAAGCAGGAGACTCTATACCCTTTCAGACAAGTGGGTGTCCAGTCTCACCTTTAAAATCTCCAGCCACAACTTCTGAAGGCAAACCCTTCCATTAGTTAATTGTTCTCACTGTCAGGAAGTTTCTCCTTAATTCCAGGTTGCCTTTCTCCACCATTAGTTTCCATCCGTTGTTTCTTCTCCTGCCTTCTGGTGCCTTGGAAAATAAGTTGAGCCCCTCTTGTTTGGGTAAGCCCCAGAAATACTAGAACACTGATATCACGTCTCCCTTGGTCCTTCTTTTCTCTGAACTGGCCATATCCAGTTCCTTCTTAAGATAGTCAGGAACACAGGAACATCATGAGGTAAATCTAAAACATATATCAGTGTTCCAGAAAACCTCAACTCCAACAAATAACTCTGAGACAGACAACTTCTCAAAAGTTCCTTTTATTAGAGTAGTAAACTGGCACATCTGGGAAATCCCAAATGTGAAAATTATGGGTTTCCCTGCAATAAGTAAAAAATTATAAATCTACCCCTTGTGCCCCTCATGGCATCACATGCCCCAATCACCATCTATCCCAACTTCAGACATCCTCTCAATCACTCCTCAGCCAGGTGCAGAAATAACATGACCTTGACTTAGAAGAAGAATGCTGTTATGTCTAACCACATAGCTCCAAGAAATTATCCCCTCCCATTTTCCCAGGCTCAAGAATGTGGCAGGGTGGAAGCGTCTGGTGCTAATATGGCTTCCAAAGCTGACAGCATCATGCAGAACACAGAGAAGGGAAAAAGGAGGAGGGAAAGGAAACACCCGCTTTATACTTACAGCAACCAATTGTAGCGTAGATTGCATCTTGCCTGAGTCAGCTCTCTAACTAATCAGTTACAATTGTGTCCCGGCCTATTGTAGACTTTACCCTTCCAGCTACTAAATTCCATATCCTACATGCTCCTTTGCCTTACTTGGAAACTGTGGAGGTTTTTCATTAAGAAGAAAAGTCACATGTAATTGATTGGAGTGTTCATTGTTAGGAATGTTCATGGAATACGTTGTGGTTTTTTTGCCTTCCCTGTGTCAGGATTTGGTATCGTTTGAGGATGTAGCTGTGTTTTTCTCCGTGGAGGAGTGGGCTCTCCTGGATTCTGAGCAAAAAGCCCTGTACCAAGAGGTCATGCTGGAAAACAAGAGGAACGTGGCCTCATTAGGTAAGGGATTTAAATTTAGTAGCCAAAGGTCAAATGTTCAATCATCTTAACAGCAAGCATAGCATCATGTTTGGAACAAATGGGAGTTTGGAAGAAGTTTGATACCCTTCAAATACAGCATGGTGCTTGATTGCTTTCGCACTAAAGGTTGTGCTAACTTTTCTTTTTTTATTGTTGCAACCAGGTGACAGATGGGAGATGGAGGTTTCTGGCCAAGAGGCAGCAGCACCTTTGCCAAAAGACAAAAAGGAAGTTGCAGAAAAGATGTATGGAAAACAAAGTTTGAAGCAAAACCAGCTAACAGGGGAGCTGGAGAATTGCTCTCGTTTACCTTGTCTGGCTATCAATGTCTTATTGGACACAGATGATTGCCATGAAAAACAAGTGTGTTCAAGGTGTGGAAAAAGACTCTGTGATGAATCTGGATCATGTGACTGTGGTGAAAGCCCTGCTGGAGAGAAACAAGATGAAAGCAGGCAACACCCCAGAAGGAGCCTTCCTCCTCCTTTACATGAAAGAATAGAAGAAGGAGGGAAACCATACAAATGTACAGAGTGTGCAGAAAGCTTCGGTACAAGCCGCTCTCTTGCTTCACATAAAAAGATTCACAAAGCAGGGGAGCCACACAAATGTCTGGATTGCGGAAGGACCTTCAGACAGAAAAATCACCTTAATTCACACAGGAGGGTCCACGAAGAGAAGCAGCA